>NC_139807.1:29566967-29579467 GCF_963457635.1 Microchirus variegatus | reverse complement strand
AAAAATGATTATGAAAGGCTTAGAATATACGGCATATTAGAGAGAGAGAGAGAGAGAGGCCAAGGCGAGCGGGGAAAAGAGTCAGGACAAGCGAGCAATCTGGAGGGTTTTGTTGTTTTTTTTTGATCCATGGAGGCAACAAAGAGGAGTTGGCTGCGGTTGTTATTGTTTTATGTCACTAGCATTTTAAACAGTGTTGCTTGATATTACTGTGGAGAAAAAGGAGGAGCAGAGGAGGGGAAAACACAAAGAATAAAAAAACAAAAAAAAACAAGGCGTATACACTCCCATATGACCTAGGAGAAACAATGACAATCAAATGGCCTGCAGCAGACTTTCCCCTCCCTCTCTTTTTCTCTCTCTTTTTCCTTGTGAGTGTGTGTGTGTGTGTCTCTCTCTCCCTCCTTCTCTGTGTACTTTGATGTACAAAATAGCCCCAATCCATAAAAAGCACCATTACTTTCACTGGCTACCTACAGTGCTCCCTCTTTCTTCTCTTTCTTTTTTTCCCATATTTTCCATCATCCCTTCCTCCATCTCTCCCTCCCTCACACACACACACACATATTCCATTTTCTGAAAAGCTACTTGAAGGTACATTTTGCCAGGGGGCTTCTTTTTTCTTTTTTTTTCTCGGTCATGCGTAATATTGAAGTGAGTAGAAAATTGCAGGTCGTCTTTAGCGTCGTTGCCGGGCAATCGTATGCTTCAGGTTGAGAAATTGCGTGCGGCTGACGGTGACGTAGGGCAATTTTTTCCACACCTCCTCCATTGTATTTAGTCAATACCTCTCTATATTGTTCTACAGCCCTGTCAGAGCCTGTCATACCTCAGTAAAGAAGTGACATATAGTTATCTGACCCTACTGTCATGGCAGAAAAAAAAAGGTACATTCCCTTTACCCATATAGACAATAATTGGGTGTTTTAAAGTTACATACCATATGTGCATTAAGTACAAGACCACTAAAGGGTGCAACAATGTGTTTTTCACGACTAATTCTCAAGCACCCAAGCCCTGCATTCTAACATTATTTTCCATTTGCTGCAAAATAATATAGAAGAGGCTGTAATTGGCTTGGTGGTTTAAGGTTTTCTAAATCCAATGACTCAGGAGGCAGAAAAAAACAAGGATATATCTTTAAAAAAACCAAATTCCAAGCAGCCAAACAACATTCAAAAGGTCAAGCAGAAGCAAAACAGGGTATTTTTTTTTAAAATAAATAAATAAAAAATAGAACTGGCATGGTCAAAAACATAGAGTGGAAAAAGATCCGTATGCACTGACTGACCACAGCATTTTAACCAGGACCTGGTTTGAATATTGTTGTATATTATGCTTGGAAGCCATAATGAGAGAGCAGGGGAACAGGTGGGCAGATGAGAGGGAAAGAAGAGGAGGAGGAGGAGGAGGAGGAGGAGGAGGGCGTCATGTGGTTGCACTGCCAGGACATTAAAAAGGCAGGTGGAAGAGGCAGAGGCTAAGAAAAGAAGACGACAAATGTATACGCAAACAAACTGGACTGCATGGCAGAGTATTTTCTTATACCAGTTTGGTATCAAAAGCGAGATTTCTATGGAAATTGTAGGTGACACATGCTGGCTCTGGTTCTTCAGTCAAAGCGTCTGTATGACTGTCTAATAAAAAACCGTTCCAGGCAACCAGCTATTTTACTCGCTGCACACAAACCGGGCATGAAGCTGCAACATTCACGCCCAGGTAGTCTCGTATAGGTAAGCACAGCCAGCCGACATGTCATTAGCAGTGATTGTGAATGAATGGGGCTTTTGTGCTGATCTGCGTTATACTTGGCGGTAACTGTCACTCACGCTTACGCGAGTGTGACTGCCTTTTTACATCATTCCACATTTGTGGCAACTTACAATTTTGCTAATGCAAAGGACAGCAGTAGGTGATACAGCAGTGCAGATGTATATTGTAATATTTTTTTTATAAAATGCATGACCTAATTTGTGCTTTATCTTATTTATAAGATAACTTATAAGTACGATAAGATTTACATCCAAAGACGGAGCAGGGAGTTCAGCGTGTTCCAGGTTAGAACGACTTATTTCAAGCAAGCTATCGTTAGCAATATCGGTCAATAACAGCACTCTACATGGCAGCATGTAGAGTAAACAACACTACAACTGATTTACTGTAAAACAAATACAACGGAGGTGCTATTAACACTAAAGCCCAATTTATACTCCTGCGTAAAGTGCTCTTACGCAGAGCCCTCTGCGTCGACGGAGTGCCTGTCGCAGAGCCTCTGCGTCGTCTCCGACTGCACGAAATATTTTTTAAGTGTCCGTCACTCCGTCAAGGGACAACGGAGACGGCAAGAGCTGCGATTGGTCCTCAGGACAGGCCGAGCGAAGCTGCTCTGTGCCGGCTCACTAACCACACCGAGCGTCCACAGAGGCGGAGCTGATCGCCGCCGACAACGTCGCTGCCAAACTATAAATACGTCATATCTTAACACACACAGCACATGTTTAGACTCTAAATGGCCAATTTCTCGCCTCAGATTATCTTAAAACTGCGTTCCATGACACAGAAAAGTGAGGAACGGCCACTGACCAGTGACTCCCTGTGCTATCGTAGTCCATCATGCTTTGCTTTTCAAGTTGGGGACTGTTTTTCCTCATCGTTTAGCCAAAGTATCAGTGAGCTTCTTTCTTCATTACATTTTCCTACTGTATCGTAGAATGGTGAGCTGCAGAGAGAACTGTACAGTTCAATTGGAAACACTTGCGCCCCAATCTTTTAATTAAGTAGTATGTTTTTTAGTAAGCTTTGTATGTTACTTATAGTAATATGCCATTTTAAGAAAGATTCACATTTTTAAGCGGTCCATCATTGTTCCACATCCATTTTTAGCTTAATTGGATGTGGAGGTAACTTTCTCTTCTTCCTATTTGGTCAGCCACCACTGGTAGTAAACAAAGCTGCACTAAATAACATCTTAAAATGTGTTAACGCATGCGTTCGTCTTATCATTTGTCAAGAGATCATGATGATCTTGTGAATTTAGACAGCACTCCCTCAACAAGATACTCTCTGCACAGTCTACATTCTCTTTGATTTCATACAGATCACATAAGGGAAGACTGCTTTTGTCCCAAGCATTAACCATGTCAACATGCCGACAGTGTCTCTCCAGCAAGTATAGCGTTCAGCTGTTCACTGGTGCTGAAGGCAGACATTGATGAAATCTGAAAGCCGACATGGCTGCGAGCGGATTTGATTAAATACTGATGACAATGACAACAGACGTACCGAAAACCACAACCCTTACGAATAACTCTAACTAAAACGAGGGGAAGCTAATTAACTGAACCTGTTGCATTTGAGCATTAAGGAAAATATCAACATCCAAAAAAAATAACCATTATAAGGCATCTTGGTGATCGTCGCTGGCCTTTAACGGAACAACATGAGTCACCTGCAGGTTTTCATTGGGCTGAACGGCCTTCATGTCACATACAGTATCTAAGGACATTGGTGCTGGCTTAGCAAAATTATATGTATGAGTAATGGGATGCTGCTCACATCCAGACACTCTGGGAAGGTGAGGGGCTGCTGCCAAGCTCCGGTCCCAGTTGACCTCTCCTTCATGTGCACTCAGCAAATTTGCAGATGACACCGCGTGATTCGCTCTCACCGGCGGTGACATATGTCAGCCATTTTTGTTCTGTTGTAACACTGTGACATATGTCTTTTACATACACATTTACACTTAAAAAATCCTCATTTTTACCACTGCCGCCACCATGAATACCTCTTTGTTTGTGTCAACACAAGTTTTAACATTAGTCCATTTACATTCATTTTAATACCATATAGCAAGGTTAAATCATATTTACTGTACAAAGTTTTTGGAGACTATTAGTGCACTTTTTTTGTTAGCTTAACGCTCCTGAATGCCTGCCAAATATTATTGTTGTTTTTACTTTTGTTTCTTTTACTATCTTTGGTTTTGCAATCATCATGGTTTTACCTTTTCCTGACAACCTCTACATACTTGATGGTCATTATTATTGTCTCGTCTATAGTTTGTGTTGGATTGCAATCTACTAAATCTTTAAATGTCCGTTGAGTATTTTGTCTTTCACGATTCATACTGTCAATTCGTGTTAAAGGTGAAGTAAGTAGTTTATAGTGCCATCTAGAGGAGAGGCTGAAATTTACAACAAAGAACTGCTCCTCTGCTCACCCCCTCCCTTCCCTGAGCCCTACGGTATCCTCAGCCGGTCAAATGTCGTCCTCGTTGTCTTTCTCCGTGTCAGCAGATGAGGTTTGTGAGGCGAAGGAGAGGGCGAGCTACCGCGGCCGTAGCAGACGAAGCGGAGAGAGAGGAGGCGGGACTTCCGCTACAAGTAAAGAGACGCTTGATTTGTTCTCTCGCGTTTGTCCTTACAGGCTCCCGTAGAAACATGGCGTCGGGGCAATGCAGTAGCGGCCCGCGACCGTGTTATTTTACATGACTTTTTGAAACACTACGAAAATGAAACAAAGTATATTATACAGCGACTAGACAACGCAGGGGCACATAATATGTATACAAAAGTGGATTTTGGGTTATATATACCCATAACTACTACACAGTGTCCCTTTAATTAGAGAATAGTATAATGTGTGCCGTAATTTCAAAACTCAATCTAATCGAATCTTGACCAAGTGGCAGAACTGTGCAATCAATATTGACATTTTATTCATCTGCTTCTATGTAAAATCAGGACATGCCATTATTAGTGTAAGGGCTAATGGGGATCCCAAAAATCTACTTTTACCGCAAGGCAGGAAAATGTCACTTGGAACCTGAATTTCCCGAGTCATTGCCCTGTCAATCAATGTCACCAGTGAATGAATGAGCATACAAAAAAAACTTGAAAACCTAGCATGTAATTTCATTGTACCCACATCCCAGCTTATGCTCCCCCTGCTTTTATTCCCCTCTTCATTTTCCTTTCCTTTTGATGTGACAAATTTGGATCTCATTCTGGGGTAGCACGTAGACACAAAAAGGGCCTCCTAACACACACTGCTGATTCAAGGTTTCAGCTGAGCAAATCTTAGGCAGAGAGCTGAGAGCAAAGAGCTGGCCATTTCGCAGTTTGCTCTCATCTGCCAATTTTTTTCCTGGGGCTTTCAGAGTCAATCAAAGAGCTACCAGAATGCTCACACCAGACTTTTAATTATTCATGGTAATTCTATGCCACTACACACACACACACACACACACACACACACTTTCTCTCTCTCTGTAGCCTCTGTTGCCTCCCCCCACGCAAGGTGTGCTCTGATGTATTTATGTGTACGGAATATATAAAGAAAAAAAATCCCCCAACCATTACAAAACAGACTCGGTACTCTTGCCCTGTGCTACACTGGCAGCTTTTTAAGTGTCACCTGGCTTCCACTACTATAGTAAGGGAATGGGTAATACATGTTTGGTCCCGTAAAACACAATTTATTGCCCTTTTAAAGGACCAGTGTGTAACATTTTGTCGGGTTAATTGGTAGAAATTGAATACATTACACATAAGTGTGTTTATATAAGTGTGTAATCACTTTAGAATAACGTTAATTTGGTTTTTGTAGCCTTAGAATAGGTATTTTAATGTGCAGCCGTTTAAAGCTGCAGTGCGTAACTTTTATCGTTAATGTTATTATTTTGCTTCCGTTCGGTCTTCATCAACATATATTATGTAATATTATTTGTATGTTATGCAGGTATGTATCCTTCATCTGGAAACGGGCAATGTCAAGCAAAACTACCGTAATGCGTTTCCATGACGACTGACTGGAAAAAGACTCACGTGACGTCATGTTTATGTGCCGCAACACCAGAGTCCAGAAAGCATTAGCTTTTAGCGCCGGTTAACGTGTCTACAGTCGAACTGGAGCAGACTGTTTATTAAACGAAAAGAGCCAGCGTACCTGTGTACTGAGTATTTGTGCGTCTAAACTAAAGTTTAGTGTTACTTTAGAGACTCATTTTAACATTCCGGAGTCATGTAAACATGACATCACTCGTGAAGTCGTTCGCCAGTGCCGTCACTCACTCGTGAATCACCAAACGACGCCAGCCAACGTGTGCCGAGTGGGGAGGATGTGACTAGTAAGAAGAACTGTGTCTGCCGTGCTACTGTGATTCGTTCGCGCTGTCAGTCACTGACTTAGTCATGATTCGCGAAATAACTGACAGGGAACTGGAGAACTGTGGCTGAGGAACGAACTGACACACAGAGAACTGGTGAACTGTGGCTGAGGAATCTATCATGAATCTTGTTCGCACTGTCACTCACTCACTGACCCGCGCATGTACTGATGCACACTTAACTGTGGCTGTGGACGTGAATCTCGTTCGTGTCGCGAACGAACAGACACACAGAGAACTGGTGAACTGTGGCCGAGGAACGAACCGACACACAGAACTGTGGCTGAGGAACGAACTGACACACAGAGAACTGGAGAACTGCGACTGAGGAACGAACTGACACACAGAGAACTGGAGAACTGTGGCCGAGGAACGAACTGACACACAGAGAACTGGAGAACTGCGACTGAGGAACGAACTGACACACAGAGAACTGACACACAGAACTGTGGCCGAGGAACGAACTGACACACAGAACTGTGGCTGAGGAACGAACTGACACACAGAGAACTGGAGAACTGTGGCTGAGGACATGAATCTCGTTTGCGCTGTCACTCACTCTATGACCCACGGAGTGAACGTACTGCACTCAGGGAGGACGTAGCAGGGCACTGGGCTACTGAACGATTCGGTGAACGAATCTTTTGAACAAATCATTTTCGAATCATTAACGGATTCTAGTGATTCAGTACACTCAAATGAACTGCCGATGCCATCACTAACGTTAACGCGGGCCCAGCACCACTTATTATCTCAAGACTACAACTTCTTTTTTTACATGCATGCTTCCTTCTTCAGTCATACTCCATCTCACTTTACTAGCACAATATTGCCTTTGCTGCCATCTGTCTTGGCATAATTCAGATCACATCATTTTTAAAAGTCATGCACCGCATTTTTAAGCAAAGCTGTTGCTTTATGAAGGCAGCCATCTTGCTCAGTTGTGTTTCTACAGAAGGCCACATTGATAAGCAAACTAACCTTTCTGGTATGTGAAGGCCACCATAGTTCCTTGATGTACTTGAGAAGCAGAGGGGTAAGCAGAGGAGTCTTGTTGTTTGTTGCAACCAATATCTACCTTTTCCAAGTTGGAACATTTGTAATATCAATATTATTATTATTATCTTCTTTCATTCCATTACAATCGCGTACACCTTTAAGCCCCGAACTCTTGATACCATCTGTGTTTATTGTGCCCATTCAAGCGGCTCCAGTTCCCGATAACAGTCCTGCCCCGAAGAGCAGCCCGCAGTAAAAAGGCTTGTCTATCATCATGTCTGCTGGGGGACTGGAAGTTTTTGATAAGCACCCAGCCCCGCTGAAATTGCTTTCATTTCCTTCTATGAGCTAATTAGCCAGCAAAGGAGGGCAACTTTGCCATTCTTGCCTGTCCATCAAGCTGCCAACACACACACTGACATCACAAGGTAGATGTCAAGTTCAGCCTTTTGTGTCTGAGACAAGCCTATTACAAGGCAGTGTGAGCGGGAGGTTTTAAGTGGGAGGAAGGCGCAGCAGCTTGATGTTATCAAAAACCTCTTTGAGGGAATAAATGTGGAAATAAACTAAAATTGCAACAGCGATTCACTCACTAGACGAGACTATCTGCACAAAGGGGGAGAGGAAAAACAGGGGAATGTGGTAAAAAATATGAGTGGGAAAAATAAGATGTTCAGTACAGGACATATGAGTATGTAGTGCAATATACACTCAAGGCAACCTTCATTTTCATTTCAAGAGTTTCAAAAAGGTGCCGGTGCTGTCCTTTGAGGTAAAGTTGATCTCTCTAGTCTAAAGGCCACATTATACTTCTCCAACTGCGTTATGCGTTATCCGACTGCGTCACCACGGAGACACATCGAGCTTTCATACTTCTTCGTCGTGGTGACGGATACTCGCTGCAATTTCCCGCCCGATCAGTAGGGGATGCTGCGCAAGGTTGTTGTGCTTTTGGCTACAGTGAGCAATGGCGTCCGAGGGAGAAAGAGAGAGAGAAAGACTGTTGTTGAAACAGTGGCCGTTTCTCACTTTTCTGTGTCACGGAACGCAGTGATTTTAAGATAATTTGAGGCAAGAAATTGGCCATTTAGAGTCTAAACGTGCTGTGTGTGTTAAGATACGACGTATTTATAGTTTGGCAGCGACGTTGTCGGTGGTGATCAGCTCCGCCTCTGTGGACGCTCGGTGTGCACTGTGAGCCGGCACAGAGCAGCTTCGCTCGGCCTGTCCTGAGGACCAATCGCAGCTCTTGCCGTCTCCGTTGTCGCTTGATGGAGTGACGGACACTTAAAAAATATTTTGTGCAGTCGGAGACGACGCAGCGGCTCCCCGACAGCCTCTCCATCGACGCAGAGGACTCTGCGTAACCTACGCAGAGCACTTTACGCAGGTGTATTAATTGGGCTTTAAGAAGCTGTTGTTGTTGGTGGTTAAATTTTTTTTTTTTTTTTTTAAATTGCATGCCTCCTTTCTCTGACTTGTCATTACAGGCATTGTCAGAAATAAAAAAAATGGTAGAACATGTCTCCTGTCTCCTTTTAATGCCAAAAGGCAAAATAAAGCTTAGATATAGATACGGTGACATAGTGAGAGAGGATGTGGAAAGAATATACGCGAGTCATTTTGTAAGGGATCGTCGTGAAACTGCCCTACTTGTCCCTTGTTTTGCAACAGTCATTGTCAGAATTTGATTGATGCATTTTCTCCTGCTTTCCCCCACCTCTCAAAACAGAGCTGGGACTTTGAAAACAGGGTATTTACAAACCAGTCAAACGTGTCATTTTGTTAAGTGGCAGCAGGCAGCTGAAGAATGAGACGCAAAGTTCTCCAGTCGACTCCGATCAAACCGTGTTTATTGTTGTTTTTTTTGCTCCAAAAATGGAAATCGTTAATTGACCCGATCATGAGTTCAGATTACTCATCTTGATGAAGCTGCCACAGCCAGCAGCTATACAGTATATATTGATATTTTAAGCTGAGGGCATATTCGGTTGGCTTTAAAATGAATTTGAATCATCATAGCTCCTAATATGTCATGTTTGGCGACGGGAGGAAAACTAACAGATAACAGGAGCAAGAGCCAATTCTCCAAAGAGAACCATCACAGCTCTGAGCCACTGCAGCAGCCTCTCCATCTTCAGAGCAGGACAACAGATGCTCCATAACTGCAGTGGGGCATGTGTGAACGGGTTTGTCCCCCCCTTTGTTTTGGCCTCAACTTTTGGTGATGATTCCCCCCCAACTGTTATCGATTTTGTTTGTCATTGCAAATACAAATAGCTCAAATGATGCGGCTGCAACTGGTGGGGTTGTGCATTAAAGCTAAGTCTTCTTTTCTAGAACAGACCTGTTTAGACCTTTGCTTCTGAATAATTTCTATGGAAGAGGACATGTGAAACTTTTCTCTTGCTAGACAAAATAATAATAATAATAAAACAAATCAATATACTGCAATTAAAGTCAGGATTCTGTCATTAAAAATCGTAAAGGAAAGTCAAAATTCTGAGATTAAAGTCTGACTTTTGATGTCAGAATTATGACTTTGCATTTTTTTGTAACTCTCTGAAATCAGTTTCAGGAAATATTGAATAGCGTGATGACTAAGCACTCAAATACAATAAAGTTAACTACGGATTCACTTTATATAATGTGGAAACATTTTAATTACCAAACTTATAGCTCACATAGAGTGGTCCTGTTGCACATATATGTTAGTTATGGAGGTCTACTTACATACATTAACTTGATTTTATGGTAAAAAACCTCCTAGTTGCTGTAAACGAGCCGATAAAACTCTCTCACCCAGAAGACAGAGTCTTGTGATTGGCCAGTACCCGGAAGTACACCCGCTCTCAGAAGCGCAGCTCCCCCCTCTGGAATGGTGGATGCACTGCTACTCATTATCAAAACATTGTTTTAACAATGTTTAAAAATAGCTTGTTCACGACTCCCAGCCACAGTCCCTTTTATGACTTTGACCCGGAGTCGGACCCAGAGTCAGAAGACACTGTCGCTCGTGAAACACCTCCAACCTCCAACCGGATGTGCCCGGACTAGTGCCCGGAGCAGGCGATCTGCTATTGGAGAACCGGTGTTTACGTAACCGGACCGGGTTTTTTCAGAGATCTCGCTGAGCCCGAGATTACAATAAAACACAGCGTTCTCAGCAGTGGCTGAACTGTTTGTTTAGAGCCTTCAGGGCTTCATAAACAAGGTAATGACGCAGATACACACTAAAAAACAGCCTTAATGGGAACTTCCTGTCTAGGTCCGCTTTAACCATCTAACTTTTTGCAACATACTGGTGATTGATATTGATTGGTGCTTCTGTATAGCCTCACCTCACCCATCCAAATGTGTTGCTGAACCTTCATTTAACATCAAAACTCAAAAGATCTTTACTCCGTTACTGTCCATTGCAGCCTACTGTAAAAAAAATATGAGGGTCAATATATGACAGCCTTTTAAATCTGACCCAGACTCCCTTTTAAAAAGAACACATGTTTAGGTGAAATGAAAAGTATGCAGGAAACACTATATGTAATATTGTTTACGCGTCCCATGGAAACATGAATGTCGATTTGTAAACATCCCATTTACCTTGTAATCCCGGTCAGCCCGCGGGGAAGGAATTCCAATTCAAAGTCCTCTAAATAATGGCGGAAGACACACTTGGCCTCAAGCATAATGTTTATCACAGGCAACATCAAGGGAACAGCATCCCATAATACCCACGCTCTGCATTCCCATCATGCATCCTCCATCAGCACTGCAGCGGTGATAAATGGGTAACACCGGAGCAGCGCTGACCGCCGAGAACCCTGGCCTTACCCTTGTGAGTGTCCTGTAAAGCTTTCTGTCTGATTATAAGCAGCGGTGCTGGTTCACTGCTGGTGCCACAAAACACACAATGTGCAGCGAGGGTCTGGTTTATTCTTTATACACAGCTATCAAATGATTTTACTCTTTCAACAACATCAATGAAAGCAAGTGGCAGCGTGGAAATATACATTTTGTGTGGGGATTATGGGAGGCTACGGTTTTATCCAGTCTGATGTCCTGAATGAAAGTGTGTTTGTGTGTGTGTGTTCTTGTATTTGCTATGCTTTAAGGACCTTTTCTGGCATAAACATCCAGTTGTCCTGGATCAGTCACTAACTGGCTGAGTTTAGGCCTGATATTTGAATTATGTTTGATTAAGGTTGGGATTAAGGCTAAATGAATGGAAGTCAGTGCCTTGTTATGAGAAGAACATCTGCACAATTGTGTGTACTAAACCGGTTCACACACACAAATGTACCAGGTGTTTTTAGGTTTAGGATTAGAATTAGGTATAGGTATAGGTTAGGGGTTAGGGTCATGGATGTATATAATGAACTGGCTAGAGCAGTGTTTTTCAACCAGTGTGCCGTGGGAAATTATCCAATTTCACCTAATTGGTCTAAAAATATTTTTTTGAAAACAAATAATTATCTGCAAAAAATATGGATATAAATATTCAAGACACTTTAATAAGAATGACTAAATTCGTGATTTTTTTTTCAATGAAAAAAATGTACCTTGGCTCAAATAAGGTTGAAAAACACTGGGATAGAGCACCGCCCCCCTCTGCCTTGAAGACAATTTTTACACGGTGGCCACTGTGGGTACTGCAACAGAAAACCCCATGGAGCCCAAAGGCAATTTTTCCCATTGACCGCAATAGTAAAAGAGGCGTCTGTAAAAGTGTCCACAGGACAAATATCTCTAAGAATATATATGCTTGCCTGAATACCATTTGCTGTCATTAATGTCATGCAACGGTAATATACAGTGTTCTTACACGAAAACAGGTTCATGGACTCAACGTATTGAATAATTGGACGAACGGTGGCAACAAACCAATTAGGATGCGGCAAGAAAAACCAGCCAAGAGCTCAGCAACAAGAGGCAGTCTATACATTGATGTGATTACATTAACATCATCGCTGTCAAGCGATCTTCACTGTTGCTTTCAGGAGCGTGTGAGGTCAAGGTTTTAATGTTGACAGTCCATCTAAATCATCCATGCACGATGTTCACTGGACAAGGAGCACGGAGCTGATGTTGTGTGATGATGTAGCGTCCAAGGCCAAACACTTTGACTGAAATTTATTGCAGTTGTGATTTGATTTGCTATGTAACATTTTAAAAGTGCAACAAAACCACTATATTCAGGTGAAAACCTATGTATATGGGAATCTAGTAATGTTATTTGTTTGTGTAAAGCATTGAAACTATACATGTGATGTGACATTGGTTAGAAGAGGGGGTTTGATTACAATTTATTTTATTTTATATTTACGTATATATATAT
>NC_139807.1:29559467-29564467 GCF_963457635.1 Microchirus variegatus | reverse complement strand
AATGTTGCCACATTGCTATAATTACATATATCTATATATATCTATATATATAGATATATATATGTGTATGTGTATATATGTATATGTATATGTGTATATATGTATATGTGTATATAAATATATATATATACATATATATTTACATTTATATATGTGTGTATATATATGTGTATATGTATTTATATATGTGTATATATATACATACATATATATAAATATGTACATGTGTGTGTATGTATGTATATATATATATATGTGTATATGTGTATGTGTATATATATATATGTGTGTATGTATGTGTATATATGTGTTTTTTTATATATATGTGTATGTTTATATATATATATATATATATGTATCTATATATTTGTATGTATGTATCTGTATATATATATATATATGTATCTATATGTATATATATATATATGTATCTATATGTATATATATATGTATCTATATGTGTCTATATATATATATATATAGATACATATAGATATGTATCTATATCTATATATGTATATATATATATGTATCTATATCTATATATGTATGTATCTATATATCTAGATATAGATCTATATCTATATATCTATATATATATAGATATAGATCTATATAGATCTATATATCTATATATATATAGATATAGATCTATATATATCTATATAGATCTATATCTATTTCTTTATAGATATTGATCTATATATATATATATATATATATGGAATCAACATAGGCAGGTTCACGCTCTGCTTGTGTCACACACAGGGACACACAGCTCCTCCTCCTCCATCCATCAATACCTCTTTATCCTCCACCTGAGGGTAGCGGGTCAGTGGAACCAATTCCAGCTGACACTTGCAAAAAGGCAGGATACAACCTGGACAGGTCGGCCAGTCCATCACAGGGTCAACACACTAGTATCAGAGGACCAGGATTGCGTACGATTTAGTCAGTCATGTGACTGTGACACCACTGCTGAGTAAGAAAAGTATAACTTGATCTAAAAAGAGAGATGTAAACAACACTGACACTGACGAGAGCAAAAACTTTTCAACTTATTAAAACAAGAGAAAAAGATTTGCTTGATTTAATTACTGTAACTTACTAAATTAACATTCCATTTTTATTTGACACAATATCAATTACTTTTTTTTCTGCTTTATTTTTGAATATCTAATTATATAAAAAAAAATTAAAAACTAAAATGAGAAAATAGGATTAACATTCCTTCATTTCATGACATTAGCGGTCCATGGGTGAATTCCAATTCCTTGCTTAACCCTCAATCTCAAAAATGCGCGCTCCCTCTAGTGCAAGTGCTGTCCCGGTTCTCAGAAAAATTAAGTTGAGGGGCAATTTTAAGGTCCACTTAAGACCTCCCTTGGGAGCAAGGGCTACCAAGAATGCATTGCGTGTTTTAACATAATAAAGATGGCGCTGAAAGCAGCGAAACGAGTACCCTACAAATGAAGTATTTTCTTTGTTAATAGAGATATAAAAATGATGAAAACCATTGTATTATCTTAGTTTAGGCCCATATTATGGATTACTGACGTCATTGTTGCGTAACATTTATTTTTATTTTACGATCTTTTGTCAATAGCCGGCCGGTGCGGACAAGCGATGGTTTGCTATGGTTTACTTTTCAATAGTATCATCTTATAACTAACTGACAACCTAATAACTTGACTGACAAACGGATCGTAATAAATAATCCTGACGTAAATGAGTTCTACTTCTTTTTTGGAGTTGACAGACGCAGCTTTCGCGTTATTCTGCCCCCTACAGTCTTAAGACGTATCTGCATTTAAGGTGTGTCCCATTTCTAAGTGACAAAATAACCCTCAACACTTGGTTTTGAGGGCCAGTTAAGATTAAGGGTTGAGCCTTGAGGGTTAAGATAGGAATTGGAATTGGCCCTATATCTTATATTCAGTGATGTGCTCATTCTGAAATAAACAAAATCATTTGGTATGTTCTGGTTTGCTACAGCGACAGAATCTAGGAAATACCGTATATAGCCCTTGCCGTCTTCTCCCAACCTTTGTGTTCGGGGTCATTTCTGGACGCCGCAGACGCGTACCCATCATTGTCAAAGTTGTCTTCACGAATCCCAAAACGATAGAGGCAATTGCACACCATCAGTGACTGAGCGCGCGTGCTGACAACCTGTCCGCCTGAAAGGCTTTTTATTGCCACACAGTTTGCCTCCAGGGCAAGAACATCGGCCCATATTCAGCACACTCTGAACATGCTGAGGATGAGCTCCTTCCAGGCCTCTACACTTTACTTACTACATTATCTATTTAGTATTGAAAACACACATCACGGAGACATCACATTTGTGACACTACACAAAAAAAAAAAAAAAGAAGGATGATCCTTCCCAAGGCTCCAGTCGTACACTTTGACTGTCTGTGTTGCACATCTGTGCGCCTTTGGCATTGGAAGCTGTAATTCCTGTTCATAGTTCTAAACTTTATTCACAAACCACACAGACATCTCCTTGTGGAACGTATTGTTTTTTGAACTCCCGTAAATTTAAAAAAAAAAAGAACTCCTCCGAGTATATACTGCACTGGTTTTCCATCGCCTATTATTAATCTCAGCAAAATTGAAAAAATCGCAGCGATTAACCACTTTAATGACTTTGAATCCCCACTTTTTTTGTTTGTGATGTGATTGGAGGAGCCACAGTGAGAGTGTTGAGCGCTCATTACTGTTACCCTCTGTTAAACACTGTGACTGTTTCTCATTTTCAGATTGCATCTCTTAAAGGTACAATATGTAGTATTTATGGGTTTATATAACCCAAAATCCACTTTTTTATACATATTATGTGCTCCTGCATTGTCTAGTCGCTGTATAATAGTTTTTGTTTCATTTTCGTAGTGTTTCAAAAAGTCATGTAAAATAACATGACCGCGGACCGCGGTTGCATAGCCACTGTTAGCAGCGAGACGCCATGTTTCTACCGGAGCCTGTAAGGACAAACACGAGAGAACAAAACAAGCGTCTCTTTACTTGTAGCGGTAGCTCGCCCTCTCCCTCGCCTCACGAACCTCATCTGCTGACACGGAGAAAGACGACGAGGACGACATTTGACCAGCTGCGGATACCGTAGCGCTCAGGGAAGGGAGGGGGTGAGCAGAGCAGCAGGTCTTTGTTGTAAATTTCAGCCTCTCCTCTAGATGGCACTATGAACTACTTATTTCCCCTTTAACGTGTGTTTTAATGTAATGTCAAAAAAAAAGTGTTTTCGTACGTTTTTAATCCCAGAAAAGTTAAATAATTGTTTCTCGGCAGCCTCAAGCCGTTTAACACTAACATTTTAGAAGTCACTAACAAAACAATATTTACGTAATTGTCCAAATGTGCCCTACTGTGAGTCAAATGACGCGTTTTGCATCACAGTAGGGCAAATGTTGAAAATGGAAAACAGATTTTTTTTTTTTACAACATAGTGAAAAACTGAGGGAGGGAAGCACATTTTCTAAAAAAATACTATACTGCTATTCTAGCAATACAAAGCCACATTCAAATCGGTGAAGTATCCCTTTAAGCAGAATTTGGTTTGTGGTCCTCCTCCCACCACCTCAGAGTAGCCTGTGCTTGACTCTTGATAACACTTTAAATTGCATTCATTATAGTTCAATTATAATCATTAATTACTCCAAACAAGTGTCACAGTGTTTTTTTAATTTTTTTTATTTATTCATTTATTTTTAACCTTAGAGGGTGTCACATAATTTATTTGCACTTTTCTATTGAAAGTGAAGCACTAATGATTCTGAGCTTGAATTTTTTGAAGAAAATAATTAAAAAAAATAACACAAAACTTGCTTTTAGTTTATAAAACTTTGAAATTATAACATTTAACTTAATTTGCTTAAGATTCAAGATTCAAAGTGTTTATTGTCATATGCACAGTAAAGAAACGCGTTTCCCTGTACAATGAAATTCTTACTTTGCTGTCCACTCAAACATACCAGCATAAAGTAGAAAGAAATGTTTTAAAAAGTATAAGAAAAAAATAGTAAATAAATATTACCAAAAAACTTAAATAATATAATCAAATCACCTTTAATTACAATAACGTCTGCCTCCCTCACCAAAAAAAAGACATAACCGTGTGATTTAACATTAACAATACAACTGAATACTGCATTCCTCCTCCTTCTTCCTCTTTCCCCCTCCCTTGTTCCACACTAATGCATTTCCTGGATTTGGAAAATGCAATAAAACCTTCTTTTTTTTTTCTTTTTTAAACAAGTTTTTTAACTCAAACGCCATGAAAGCTACATCGCGGGGGTTATGTAGAAGCTGTTACAATTGAATGTACCGCTTTTAATACATTTGAAGCCTTCTCATATTTAATATACTACTTACAGCGCCGACCTGAAAACTTGATTTGCGGGAATCAATAGGATGTTTTTTTTTTTTTTTTAAATGTACTCTGATCCCTTTTCCCTCTCACACACTCACACTCCGCACACTTCCTCTCGCTCTCATTCTCTGTCTTTCCGAGCCAATATGCTGTCTCCACAGTCTTATATAGTATCTATAGATCAGAAGCAGTGATCTCCTCTATATGACTGAAAGCCTTGGAACTACTCTCCATACAACTGCATTTTTCACCCCCCCCCCCCCTCCCCCCTTTCCCCTTTTTTCAAGCCCTCGCTTATTTATTTCTTTATTTCCCCGGCAGTGAGCAGGATTAGTCAGGAGCGGCAGCCCCCACTATCAGCTCGGAGATGTGCTCTTCCATCCTGCTGCTCCGCTCTGATAAAGGAGCTGCTCGACGAGTGACTCAGGTGCACACGGAGCCCTGTAGGAAAAACAACATTTCTCTCACTGAAGTGCAGTCCTGCATGTCAATGAGTGCCAGTGGGCAAATGAGAGAATCCCCGCGATATATGCGCGACGTTTTTTCCTTTGGCGTACATGAAGATATAGAAACATTATTTTTGTGTAAAACTGTATAAACTTTGGCCTGA
>NC_139807.1:29494467-29554467 GCF_963457635.1 Microchirus variegatus | reverse complement strand
CTTTCAGATGCTATATTTCTGTTGATTATGTTAAGTAACTTGAATTATGGTAATTACATAGGTCAGATAAAATAATTGAGAAAAAATTGGGACCATTATTTGAGTGTGAGCTTTTCAAAACCTTCGCCAATTGGTTGATTTTGTCCCAAAAAACAAACATACATTTTAAGATGCAATTGAAAGTAGGTGTGTAACAATTAAAGCTGTAGTGTGTAACTTTTTGTTTACTTTCTTTTAGCTTAAAACCATTGTCAAGTGAGTTCACACAATAAGCTCCACATGACCGTAGTTCTGTGTTTCTATAGTGGTGCTTACATCGTGTGTCGCCGGGTGACATTTGTGCCCTGCACACAGGAAGTGATTTGTTTTCTTTCCAGTTAAACAGGTTAAACGGTACTCAAGTGAGACAGCTGCAAACAGGTTGGAGTATGACGAAAAAACATGAAGGCGCAGTTTGACGGGATAAACACTTCTTGTCTCCGCCCACACCTGTGCTGCTGCTGTATACAAACAAACGCCCCCTCAAGTCAGGCCTGATAGTATTGCTTCAAATTTCAAAGTTTCTTTTCGAGGAAGAAACAGAAACAGACAATCTAATCCAAGCTAAAATGACATAACATTTTACTTTTAATGGTTATATGGAACCTGTATGTTGTTTTGGCAGTTCTGGTAATTTTTCTTTGTTTTAAATTCAATAATTTGATTTTGACAAAGTGAAATAAAAGCTTTCCCTCTGCAACAAGAGTTTCTATATAAAGTCTTAAAGACTCAACATACTGTCAAACGTGATGCTGTGTGTCATTGTGACTTAAAAAGTGAGATAATCAAAGCAACTCGTGTGACAAAAGTGAAATTTGAGTCGATATCCCCCCCCAAAAAAGATCCAAAAAAAGCCTGCTGCGACAAAGCATCTCGGCTGAAGTGTGTCACGCGTCAAACTGTGCGAGTCTCTCTAATGTTGCAGGTTTATATCAAATTCATTATTGCATAAGTATGATGGAAACGCTTGATGTACAACGACGCGTCTTGCATTTGACATGGAATCAGCAGCAGGGGGGCGGGGACGGGGGGGGGTGGATATCAGAGAAGGAACCAAACATTACTTATCGAGAGACACTCGGAGTAATTAATGACTTGTGCAAACTGTTGCAAGTGGAAGGAATTAATGAATAATTTTTGGATACATAATCAAGTAATTAGGAAATGAACTCAAGAGTAAATCCAGGAACCATGATAATGAATACTGGTGATTATCAATTTGAAGCCATCTCCCTTTATGTCCCCCGAGGGACCTGTGCTAGTTTTAGACGAGAGAGAAAAGGGGTGGGTGGTTGGGGAAGTGTGCAGGATTTCTGCTCCGACACCACAATAATGTGCCCGATGCCACTCAAACATCCAGAGTGACACACAGCTGTGGAGGGACTGAATTTTTTCTCCTGCTTTCTGTAATTCCCCCCCCCCCCCCGTCTGAAGCGCTGTCATGTCTCGCTCCATTTATTTCAAGTGGATGCACCTTTGTGTCGCCTGAGCTGAGGCCTTGTTCACCACGCTTCCTCCACTCAAAATGACAAACATGTTGGAAAAACTGTCCTAATTATTTATGCCAGGTCCTCATTCTGTCAGCAGATCAAGGAGTTTTTAAGTGTCTCGTCGTGAAGACGTCAGATTTTTTTTTTTTTTTACGACGAGCCAGGGCTGGGTTGAGCCGCGCCTGCCTGAATCACCGATTTATCTAACCCTCAATTGCCCATTTTCTAGTTTGTCAGTAACTTTAAGAGAGCACTTCCTGACCTCGAATGCATGTGTATCATTATGGCACTTGTGACTTTTCACACTAAAACAGGTGCTATGATTAAAATCAATGCCTCATCTTGAAAGGAATTTAGGGGTAAATCAGACTACATCGCAGTAAAGGCCACATTATACTTCTCCGACTGCGTAACCACGGAGACCGCTCGAGCCTTCATACTTCTGCGTCGGGGACGGATACGCGCTGCAATTTCCCGCCCGATCAGTAGGGGTCACTGCGCAAGATCGTTGCGATTTTGGCTACAGTGAGCAATGGCGTCCGAGAGAGAAAGACTGTTTCTGTGTCACGGAACGCAGTTTTAAGATAATTTGAGGCGATAAATTGGCCATTTTGAGTCTAAACATGTGCTGTGTGTGTTAAGATATGACGTATTTATAGTTTGGCAGCGACGTTGTCGGCGGTGATCAGCTCCGCCTCTGTGGACGCTCGTTGTGCACTCTGAGCCGACACAGAGCAGCTTAGCTCGGCCTGTCCTGAGGACCAATCGCAGCTCTTGCCGTCTCCGTTGTCCCTTGACGGAGTGACGGACACTTAAAAAATGTAAATATCAACGAGGCTCTACAACAGGCTCTGCGTCGACGCAGAGGACTCTGCGCAGGAGTATAAATTGGGCTTAACAGTATGGTATGGTAGTAGCATGGAAACGTATTTGTGAAGGGGAAGATTATGGTAATATCATCTTGTTTTCATGATGATCACCAAGTAACGCCTCGTAATGGCTATGGAATATATGTGAGGGACAAAAAGTATAATGGTAATTATTGATTTCGATACCCAAACGTTTGCATGTGAAGGTAGACTATAATAATTCTCATTACCAAGCTTTTACCTTGGATCAATCTATCGATCAATTTATTTATATTGCACATTTCATACGACAAGGTGTAGACTCAATGTGCCTGAGATAAATAATAGAAGGCCATAAACAATTAATGGAAAACAAACAATAAAGTATGAATGCACGGTATCGGATTGTTTGCCAATATATCCAATATGCCGATGTATCGGGAGTGCTTGGGCTGATAACAGATGCTGATATAATATGTTATTCCCTGTGCCCAGCAGAGGAAAACTCATGTCGCAGCAGATGTAGATATACATTTTCCTCATTGTGCAATAAAATAAACATTAAAATGATAATAGTTGGGGAGGCGCGAGCATGGAATTCAAGGAGGTAGCAGCCCATTCAATCAGCTGTTTCAGTCATTAGTCATATTGCGTGTTTGGCAATAATCGATAACACATTTTCAAGTCGGTATCTGCCAATCTGTGCCTCCTACAATAAAGCAATTATGACACAAGAAAAATCCATAGCACTAAAAATGTAAAAAAAAAAAAAAAACTAACCTAACTGTGAGAAAAGAAGTGGTCGCACATCTTCGAGAGTCCCAGAGAGCAGGACCATAGTGGCTGAAAGCACCATATGCTGAATTTGAATGTATTCATGCAATGTTAATGCATGCGATGTTGTTTGATGATCTCAGAGTGCTGTCAGGTGTATGCTCTGTGACTATTTAAAGATTTAAAAACGAAGTGTAATATTTTAAAATCAATCCTTTGTTTTGCCTGGAGTCGGTGAAGAGAGGCTAAAACGGGGGTGATAGGATTGTATGTGCTGGTTCTGGTTAGAACTCTCAATGATTTGGAGTATATTTAGTTATTTATGTCCTCATGCAAAAAAAAAAGAAAAAAAAACTTAGGTTTCTGAGCTTTGGAAATATTAGATATGTGTTTCTGGAAAGGCAGGTCAGAATCTAGAATGACACACAGATTATTCCTAACCTAGTGTTTGATACCATCAATAAACTGGATAAGGTCATTCGCAAGGTTATGATTATTGGAGGAGACCAATATGTAGAGCTGTCTGTCATCAGCTGTAGGAGTGATTTCTGAATGAGGGACCCAAATGGAAGCATGTAGAGATTGAAGAGTAATGGACCAAGATTTGACTCTTGAGGGACACCATAAGTAATGTGGACTTTGTCTGACTCAAAGTTAGGACTGAGAAGGATCTTCAGTTCAGGCATTTCTCCAAGCACCAAAGAAGAATTTTACGGTCAACAGAGTCAAAAGCTGCACTAAGATCCAAGAGAAATAGAAGTGAGACTTCATGGTTAACTGAGTTATTGATAGTATTTTTGATTACTTTGACCTGAGCAGTTTAAGTACTATGATCAGTTCTCGAAGCCAGACTGGTAAACACTGAAGAAGGTGTATGTGATAGATACAAATGCAATTGTTGCCTTTTTTGAAGACTCTTTCCAAGAAATGCTCTAGTGTCTTGCCCCAAGGACAGGCATGTAGGTTTGTGGAGCTGGAAATCAAACCCACAACCTTCAAGTTGAAAGACGACTCACTCTACCACTGACCTACCATCACATGTTATTGGGTTTCCATTCTGATAGTAAGATTAGATTAGATTAGATTCATCTGTATTGATCCCACACTAGATTAATTCACTTCTATTTACAAATCAGAAAACACTAACGTAAGAATCTCTGAAATGTTCATGATGGTCATTTAAAAAATGCACTAACAAATTATCTATTTTGCAGTTTAGGTGTGAGGACTCGCTGGATAAAAAAATGGACCTGCGGGCGAAAAAAAAAAATCATTATTTATGGTGGCTATAGCTATTAACAAAGGATCATAGACAGCAGAATAAAAATTGGTACGCCTCAAGAGGGTTGTAATTAAATGCACTATACAGTAAAAACAAACACAACCAAAAAAGCTGTTAAAATCCTGACAACAGGCCGTTGTTGTTGTTTTCAATTAGAGAAGCAAAGTAAGGATTAGTCACTTGTAATGGGAAGAACAATAGCAGCTCGCTGAAGATAAACAGAAAAAAATTGCCAGAGATTGAACGTGCTCATCAAAGTTGATCCAATATGTCGTTCGAACCCTTAATCAGAGCCACATATGAAAAGAGAAAATGAATCAAACCAGGAGGCGAGTAACGCTTCCCTCTTTGAAATGTGTTTTCTGGAGCCTATTCTGCTCCGAGCGTGGCATTCAGCGAGTAAGTAATTACTGCCTCTGTTGCTCTTTGTCATATTGTTACTCTGGTCAAGTAACACCTCTGAGAAATAACAAATGTCGTGGTGGACAGAAAAGCAGAGGCAGATGCAGCGCTAACACGCCTGCACTTGCAACACACTCTGGCCTTTGGTTGGGGGAGCTGAGACTGGACAATAACAGAAAATGAAGTGCTTTTTTGTGCTCTTTTCCTGCTACCTCAAATTTAAAAAGAAGAAGAAAAAAAAAAAGCATCTTAGTGTCAAGAAAACTGAACCAAAAGCACTCAATAAATTCCACATTTTCATGTCGGTGATGAATTTTCCATTTATTACCTGCAGCTGCTTCTCTACTTTGCACTCACTACTCAACATTATGGTCACAAATCCCTAATTATTTCTGTTTATAATCACTGATCTAACCTCAGAGTGATTTACTTGTTAATAGTGGCTCCTAATGATGTTTGTGCCATCATATGTCCAGCCGTATATATATATATTTTCCCCAAATCAATTTCCTCATTCCATTGTTTTTTGTTTTCCTCTGTTTTACATCTCTATGGATTTTCTACTTAATTTGGTTCAGGATAGCGAGGGAAGACGAGCTATTGATTTCTGTCTAACGGGGCTTACGGGAACCCGGGACGAGCTTGTCTTCTTAAGGCTTCACAGTGGGTTGTGACAACACGCAGAGTATACTCTTAAATCTCAGAGCAAATCTGCTTCCGAGGCAGGGAAACCTCGAAATCACAGAGGGACCTCTGCCGTTACAACGTAACAGAGAAGCCACGGAGGCGCTTCTCGTGAGTAGAAAACAATTAAAAATACCTCACCGTTAAGCTTAAAGCCCAATTTATACTCCTGCGTAAAGTGCTCTACATAGGTTACACAGAGCCTTCTGCGTTGATGGAGAGCCTCTCGGAGAGAAGAAATATTTTTTAAGTGTCCGTCACTCCGTCAAGGGACAACGGAGACGGCAAGGGCTGCGATTGGTCCTCAGGACAGGCCGAGCGAAGCTGCTCTGTGCCGGCTCACAGTGCGCACCGAGCGTCCACAGAGGCGGAGCTGATCACCGCCGACAACGTCGCTGCCAAACTATAAATACGTCGTATCTCAATACACACGGCACATGTTTAGACTCTAAATGGCTAATTTCTCGCCTCAAATTATCTTAAAACTGCGTTCCGTGACACAGAAAATTGAGAAACAGCCACTTTCAATGTTATTCAGCTGCAACAACAACAGTATTTCTCTCTCGGACGCCATCGCTCACTGTAGCCAGAAGCACAACAACCTTGCGTGGCGACCCCTAATGATCAGGCGGGAAATTGCAGTGTGTATCCGTCACCACGACGGAAATGTAGTGGGAGAAGTATAATGTGGCCTTAAGTATGACGTGTCCTGTCCAACTGACTGAAAGCCGTAGGAGGATGTTGTTCTAGCGATGCTCTGGTGCGAGCGTCGTCCCAGACACACAAAGGTCGGGGCGCTGACGAGCTGGAGTTGTTTGTTGTTTCAAAAGAGCAGTGACAATTATTTGCCGCCACGCCTCTCGAAACTGGCCTGCGTGGTCGACCTTGCTCTTCAGTCACATAGACCAGAAAGGAACGAGTGGAAGCCACGTGTAGGAGAAACCTGAGCATGTTATGCAAAGCAACTAGACATTTAACGAGGGCTTAAAACAAAAGAACTAAACACTGCTTCATAGTTGACGATCAGAGGCAGGTGAACCACAGAAGCACAATTATGTGCATGAATATTCATGCGTCCCTAATGAGTCCTTCTCTGATATCAACTATGAGCCGAGGTAGAGCTGCACAACATGCCAAAAACATATTGATAAAAGATAATCAAAGATTTGACTTTATTTGTCAAATATTTTTTCATCCAAAGAGCAATACTTATCATTTATCCATGAGTGTGAGTGTTTTTTCTTATTTTTTGATAATTGCTCAACTACTAGTGATGGGGTCGGCAGTTCATTTGAGTGTACTGAATCACTTGAATCAGTTCATTAAAATGATTCATTTCAAAAGATTTGTTCACCGAATCGTTCAGTGCTAAGCAGGAGCCCAGTGCCCTGCTACGTCACTCACCTCCTCCCTGATCGAGGTACGTTCGCTCCGCGGGTCATAGAGTGAGTGACAACGCGGACGAGATTCATGTCCTCAGCCACAGTTCACCAGCTCTCTGTGTGTCAGTTCGTTCACGAGATTCACAGCCACAGTTCACCAGCTCTCAGTTCGTTGGCGAGATTCACATCCACAGCCACAGTTCACCAGCTCTCTGTTCGTTCGCGAGATTCACGTCCACAGCCACAGTTCACCAGCTCTCAGTTCGTTCGCGAGATTCACGTCCACAGCCACAGCCGCAGTTCACCAGCTCTCTGTTCGTTCGACAGATTCACGTCCACAGCCACAGTTCACCAGCTCTCAGTTCGTTCGCGAGATTCACGTCCACAGCCACAGCCGCAGTTCACCAGCTCTCTGTTCGTTCGACAGATTCACGTCCACAGCCACAGTTCACCAGCTCTCAGTTCGTTCGCGAGATTCACGTCCACAGCCACAGTTCACCAGCTCTTAGTTTGTTTTCGCGAGATTCACGTCCACAGTTCACCAGCTCTCAGTTCGTTCGCGAGATTCACTTCACGAGTGATTCACAGAACGCGGCAGTTCTACTCCCGGCCGCCACGATCGCTGCTGAGCTAAACTGACATAAGAAAGGAACGAATCAGTTCATGAACTGATCGCAGTCAGTTTGTTCACTCAAATGATTCGTACTTTCGAACGAATCACTCCTGACCGATTTGAGATATAGCCACATATTTAGTTATGGCTGACACTTTGTCCACTCTGTGACGATGTAGGGACACAGTTACAAAAAAATTATGTATTAATTTAAGGATGGTATTTTACCATTATTAACATTATTAACTGCTGATGCTTCCAGCGATGTTCATCCAAAATTGCTTGAGTGGGCAAAAGTGACGCTTTTTATGCTTATTATAGCAAAAACGAATTGTGTATTAACCATACACATACACAAAATAAATATTTTTAAGCTTGAGCTTGTACTTGAGACCCAATTTTCATTCCCGGGGTAAAATAAGGGTTAGCTATCCATTAACTGAAAAACATACAAGGCAAACGGAAACATCACAAGGTGAATGGCGGATAAATTGTATGGCTGTAAACTGCTTGCTGGTGGTAGAATTGAATTTGAAAGACATTTTTAAAGATTTTCCTGTGTGGCTAATTGGTTCAATAAGAGTTCATAAACGGAGAGGAACATGGTCACCTGGATGGTTTTGAAGGGCATGATGACATGAAAGGAAATATCGGAGCAAACTATAATGGACTGAGTCATGGTGCCTAATCCAAAGGCTGTGCTAAAAAAACAACAGAAAATAGTGTGTATGGGGGTAAAAAAAAAAAAAGGCTCTGAGAGAACAGAGGCATTTTCATCTTTTAGATTCTATAACTGACCGTGGATAATTGAAATAGGGTGCCGCCTGGGCGATCCTGGTTCCATTCCCACTGATGAAACCTCTACCATGCAAACACATTACATGCATACGTAAAAAGGATAATGGAAAAGCACTGATCGACTGTGCCATAAAGAATGCCTGCAGTGTCTCTTGCCTGTTTTGTTTTTATTTATTTTTTCATGGTCCACGTTTACTTCGTACACACCATCCCTATACATCTCTGCCCGGTTACAAGCGCACATAATATGTGGATTGTTTATTTCAGCCCTAATCAATAAACCATGGCATCCTCTGTCAACATATTTTTATTTCTGGGTGAGTGACGGCTAGGATTTATTTTTCCTGAAGACTTTGTGAGGCAAATATTCCTCTGTCCAGTGATAAACACCACTCTGACACATCACTCCGTGTGCTCGGGCGGCCAGAAATTATTTGTTTGTGAGCATCACAAGACGTACAACTGCAGAGAATCAAGCCAACCCTACTTTAAATTTGGCACAACAAAAAAAAAAAAAGGAAAAAAGTGAGTGAGAGTCATTTTCATGCCGATATTTCACGTTGGTGACATTGGTTACTGCTCATCCAACAACGTGCCCTTTTCATTAGGCACTTCCTGTCTCATGTTTTGTTTTATTTGAAGAGTAATTTACAAAATGTAGTAACAAAAAAATCTTCATAGCCTTCATTGTGTCAAAGTCTCAGGCCCTTAGTCATGTGCTGATTGATATACTGGGGTACATGTCCATTGCCGTTAATTATTTTTTGCAAGGTCAAACTCTGTGTCTCTGTTGTTGCATATCCTTGATCTGCAGCAGTTTTAGTAAAAACTGCTGCACTTTGCAGAACCTTTTATTTACTTTTTTTTTTCTTTTCTCTTACAGTGGACCCACACTTTAGCAGTGGAAGTTAGCCAAAATACTTATTATTCACTTTGAACGGAGCAATGTCAAACACTGACGGCACAGCACTGCGAGTCATTTGCTCAAATTGTGCGTCAGAATCTGGATCTGTATAGAACTCGACCTGCTTATCGCTATTGCTATGTTACATAAACATGACAAAATGCATCCTGATGTGTACAGATGTCACTGAGATATACACATTGAAAAAAAAAAGGAAAGTGCCGTCTCATCTGCATCAAATCTGGATGCAACTTTCAAATCCACTGAGTTTAGAGAGATGCCATTAGAGAGTAGTTTCTTATCAGCATTTAATGGGAACATACTTAGTTACAGCTCACATAGAGTGGTCCTGTTGCACATATATGTTAGTTATGGAGGTCTACTTGCATACATTAACTTGTTTTTAAGGTCAAAAACCTCCTAGTTGCTGTAAACAAGCCAATAGAAATCCTTCTTTTTCTGACAGTGCGCTGAGCCGCGATATTTCAGACATAAATCTCACCCCCAGAAGACAGAGTGTGTTGTGATTGGCCAGCCAGCGCAGAGCCTTCCCAACTGTCTTGTGATTGGCCAGTACCCGGAAGTGACATATTCGGCACACCCACTCTCAGAAGCACAGCTCCCCCCTCTGGAACTGTGGATGCACTGCTACTCATTATCAAAACCTTGTTTGAACAATGTTTAAAAATAGCTTCTTCACGACTCCCCACCGCAGTCCCTTTTACGACCTTTGATCCGTAGTCAGACCCAGAGTCAGAAGACACTGTCGCTCGTGAAACACCTCCACAACGGACGTTATTCTTCTTCTGCGGTTCAATGTAAGCAACCGGATGTACCCGGACTAGTACCCGGACTAGTGCCCGGACCAGGAGGAACTTTTTGTTTAGAACCTTCAGGGCTTCTTAAACAAGGTAATGACCAAATACACACTAAAAAACAGCGTTAATTGGAACTTCCGGTCTAGGTCCGCTTTAAAATTGTAAAATAAACTTTAGACAGAAAGTTGCTAAAACCCACAGTAATGAAAACAAAACCTCCTTGGTTGAAGTATACCAATGGGCACGAACCAAATAACTAATTCATTTTCACTCACACACCACACAGCACAAACTTAGCTCTCAGACAAGTTTATTCTGCCCGTTGCAATTGTTTCGTTGGTCAAATTGGACCCACTTTCGTATCACTTCAACTTTACCTTTACTTAAACAACCCATCAAATCTGATTTATGCATTTCTTCATGCCCTTTGGTCGGAGCATATAGTCTCAGACAAACAAACTCAAGGGCAGTTTTCTATCCAAGGGCCATACGACTGCTGAACCTACAACTGTAATCTATGTATACTATTCATTTATTCATGTGCAATATTTTAGTGCTCTTTTTCTTGATGTTATGATTTCTGTCCTGTGGCTTTTTTAGTTGTATGGTTGTTACTGTTTTTATTGTTTTGAATTCTGGCACAGACAAAAGTATTAAGACACCTGACCATTATACCAACAGGGACTGTAATGATGTATTCAAATACATATTCAATATGTTAACATGTTGTTCCCCCTTTTGCACCTACAGTCTTTGAAATAAGGTTCCTTCTACAAGGGCTGAGGTTCTACCCTGAACCATTTTCCTTCTGAAAAAGGGTTTTTCAAGGGTTCTTGGTAACACTAATGGTTACAGTAAGAACCATTTTGACCCAGAGAACCCTTTAAAACCCCTTTCCTGAATAAATGGGTTTAAAATGGTTAATGGTGGAACCTTTATAAAAAGGTTCTACCTGGAGCCAAAAAAGGGTTCTCCTATGAGGACAAGCCGAAGAACCTTATGGTTCTACTTAGCACTTTTATTTCTAAGAGTGTATAACCGCTTCCACACGTCTTGGAAGACTTTATTCAAGATTTTGAAATGTTTATATGTGAATTTGTGTCCTTTCGTTCTGTAGAGCATTTATGGGGTCAGACACTGGCTCACAATCTCCAGTTCGTCCCAAAGGTTCTCCATGGGGTCAGGGCTCCGTGTGGACCAGTCAAATTCTTCAAGTTTTGTGCCCCGATCATTCCAAGCAATCATTTCTATCAGCTTTTTTTTTTTTGTTGTTTGTTACTTTCTGTCCTCTGTTGCTCGTTATATACTGCCTTCTTGCTTGTGTCTCTTACCCAACACTTGTGCTATCGATCCACGCCGCGGAAACCCTCTCTTAATGTCAGTGCTGAAAGCACAGGATCATCCACCTCTCGGGTTTCTGTCTTGTGTTTACAAACACACCTCAGCTGCTCCTGGACACACAACAACAACACAAACTGTGTGTGTGCGTGGGTGTGTGAAGCACATGAACACACACACACACACACACAGATGTCCATTTCTTTACACACACACACAGACACAACCACCCACCACACCAGTTCCTGAGAGGTTTAACTTTTATTGGCTTCTTTGCCTCCCTGTACTCAGGGGAACAAGGTCAAGCCCCATCAAATTGAACCTCGACACCGGCTTCAGATTAAAGGTCATGACTTCATCCTTCACATCTTTCTTGACCTCTGATACCGCGGCATAATACATCAGAATTGACGCGTGATACCACTGTGCTGGACCTTCTTATCTCATACCACACTTTCATTTACAGGTTCCCTCATATTCTCTCATCATCCGGCGCTCTTTACTACGTGTGTGTGGAGTCGGGCCTTGTATTCCTCGATTCAACCCCGCGCCTTGGCAGGCAGCTCAATCTCAATATCATGTTATCGGACTCGGGGGCCAAGGATATAAATACCACACACCATAACTCTCCCCTGTTCAATAACCATTATATGCTCTACTTTATACATTAGAAGCACCTGATGGGGCAGTAAATTCACAGCCGCTCGGCCATCGCGGAGTGCATCCAGAGGCAAGAAATTGAGGGCCGAAACCATGGAAAGAGTCAAATAGAGAGCAGAAATGTGTTATTTAAAAAAAGAAATGCAGTGTTCATATTGGCATGCATTTCCTCACCGTTGTGTTGCCTTCCATTATGTGTCTGTAATAAGCTTTGTATGCCCATTGAATCATGCATTCCATTTAGAGGCATTCTCAGTCCCACCTGGCCACTCAGTATGAGCTCTATCTGTTCACACACACACACACACACACACAAAAAAGCTTCATGTTCCTCCAGTTGAGTCTATTTTAACACCACAGCCAACATCTGTTCACTTTCAATGGACAACAATCAAACCCAAAACCAAACTCAGACAACAGACAAAGCAATTCTCACTCTGAACAAACAGGGTATGGAAATGGAAAATATAATGTCCATCTTCAAAAGTCCCCCAAAAAAAACAAAAACCTTGTATACAAAACCCACACACGCACACCATTGTTTACCACACGAGGGTTTGACTGGATGCAGCACAGACGTTATGCTCCGGTGCACTTTTTCATTTGGAAAGCTAGGGTGGTTACCCACAGAGCGAGAGCTGATTAAGAAAACGGTCCCGTTTAATTCCTTTTCTCCTCGACGGTCAGCGAGAGAAATGTAATTAAAGCCACTCCATCTCCCCACAGGGCCCCGCTACCTGCTACACAACCAACACGACACCGCGTTGTGTAATTCACCCTTACCCTACAGAGGTGACGGCACTTAGAGCACAGGCCTTTGGGTGAGAAACAAAGAGAGAGAAAGAGGTTACATCCATACTACTAAAACTATGTTTTCATTGAAAAAAATATGGTTTCAGTTAGAAATGCATTTTACCATATTGTATTTTAATTTTTATCCTATTTTTTTACTCTTATCTTTACGTTGTCTTTCTTTTTTACTTATTATGCCCTTGCACATTTTCTGCACCTCTTGTTGTCTTAACTGAGGTGTTGTAAATGTGTGTTTCCCCCCTGGGGGAGGTATAAAATCATTCAATTCAATTCAATTCAATTAAATACTTAATTTAAAAAGGTTTGAATGGTGAAGGAATCAGGAAGTAACAGTTCATTGTCATATTAAATGTAATCTGTATCCATACTAGCGGTATTAAAAGAGCTTTTTTTGTCCAGTTGTGGCCGACGGAAGCCAATCAGGAAGTGAATGTTGTTGAACGTAAGTTAAGTTCTGCCCATCCGAGCGAACCAACGCCGCGTTTTCAAACTAAAACGGAGCCAAATGTGTGTTTAAATGTGGCTAGACGGAGCGAGAGCTCCTTCTCTAATTCTTTCTTCTCCCTCGTCCTTCCTGTTCACTCCTTTTTTCACCTCACGCCTCTACTCTCAACCCTAGTGGAAACAGATGGTCAACACAGTCTTGTTTCACAGACAACATCGTTTTTTTTTTACTTGTTAATCGGCTGAATCAGCTTTGTGAAAAAAGGTCCCATGGAATTGAATTACATTGAATTGAATTTATTTAAAAATTGCAGTGCCTTGAACTGAATTGATGTTAATTGAACCTGAATTTAATTCAATTCAATTCACTGAATTGATTTGAATTGAACTGAATTGACCTCAATTGTGTCAGAGAGAGAGACAGTGTCTTGGGCAGTCTGCACAGGTCAATGGTCATGTTTGCCTGAGTGCATAGAAAATACAACAAATAATCAAATAACACAATATGTATGAATTCATTAAATTATAAGTATTAGAGTCTCCTTAGCTCTCGCTCCATCTTTACTTAATTTCACTATACAGGTGTCTGAAGTATATTGTCTGAAGGGCTGCAACTAACAATAATTTTTGTTGTCGACTAATCTATTGGGTTTTTTCTTTTATTATTGTATTATTTATTATACAATAATCCTTATAACTTATCCTTATTTATTATCCTTATTTAATAGCTCAGCCTTGTTTCCTTACACTATAAATACCATGTGCATACTGTGTATATGTGCATATTCTGCAGACCGGTTGTAATGTACATTCTATTTTTAAACCTATTTTTATAGTCAGTGTTAATATCTTTATATATTGTACTTAATATATTCTATTTCTTTTTGGTAATGCATGTTTATTATTTATTATCCTTATCCTTACTGTCTTGCTGCTGTAACACTGTAAATTTCCCCACTGCGGGACGAATAAAGGACTTCTTATGAGTCGACTAATCACGATTATCTCCATTTGAACCTATTTTAGGCCATTTAACCTACATACGTGGACTCACGCATGTGCTTTAATAACACATTTATCCCTGATCCTAGTTTTGTGCAACGGGAGTGTGTGATTTGCAAACAACACGACGCGTCAAATTTTAAATATAAATATTTGAGGAAGAGGAGGATGATGAGAGTGCAAATCATCTTATCGGGAATAAAACTGCCTCCCGTGAAAAGCTTGTAGCTTGTAGCACAAAATTGATAAGATGTAGAAACAGAGACATAAAGTACAAGTCTATACTGTAGTGAGTTTCTACACTTCTTGAGTGTCACCATCTTGAGACTTGATGCCAACACATTTTATGGTAAACAACAGACGGAGACGTTTTATGATGCATTTGTTGACGTCTTACGTTATAATTAAAGGAACATTGAACTGGACAGTGTTTATCAGCATTTCTGTGCCTCAAAGGAAATCAGAATGTTTTTGACTGACGTGGTGAAGACTACGCAAAGTGTGCATGCGTTTGGCGAATGTATCTAGTGTGTGTGGATAATATGTATGTGGGTGAGAGCAAGGACACTCTCTTACTAATTATTTTTTCAGGCCTACAGCAATTTCCAATTCCAGAAAAAAGAAGGATGGATTTGTAGAAATTGAACGCGGTTCAAAAAGCTTTCTATAAACCACACTTTGTAAACAGCTTTATAATGTTAATTGAATTCTGCCTTAAAAATGTGCAGGCATCGGTGATGTGCCGGGGTAGTGAGGTGATTGCCTCCAAACTTGGTGTGCTGCCTTCATGACTGTCATTTTTTTTCCCCAAAAAATATTAATTTTAATTTTGCAGCCTAATTGTAATTGCAATACAATGTATTGTTGGGGCATCGACATTTACCTGCCTTGTGTTTTGGTTCCAAAACATAACTGCTAATGTGAGCTTTGCCAAATAATCAGCAGAAACTAAAAATGCAACGTTGCCCTGCTGGAAATACACAGCATTTACAAGAGCACATTTCAAATGAAAACGGCCGAATCCGATTAATTGCTCACCGATTTGAATCAGCTAAGTTGTTTTGCCAGTCAGTTATGTTTTCTTTATTCAATTGTTAATGAATGATGTCGGTATTTAAATAATTAATCTCCGTCAGGCACATAAACACACAAATGCTTTTAATGGCCACCGAACAACAGGAGACATCATGTAATATGCATAAAAAAAATAAAAAAATACATGAAAACCATGCGAAATAGAACCTCAAATAATGTCGTGAAGATAAATGTTGGCAGCTGGCAACGCAAACACTTGCCCAAAACCCAATTGTTTCTCCAAAGTTTTGCCATGGTGTGTCTCACAAGGTTGCCGCCGTGCTCTGGGAGCTGATATTTTCATTATACAATAAAAACAAGTTTACTCTCTAGCAAGGCCCCCCCCCCCCAAAAAAAAAACAGGATGCTTTATTTCTTTAAGAAACAGGCCAAGACCTCACACTGAACTCTCATTTGAAGTCAACAGTCCATTTGTGAGGGGCAAAGCAGCAACAATCTCTTTCAATCGCAGTTGTTCACAATGTGAAGGTCTAAGCGCTTCCAAAAGAATAGATAGATAGATGTGTTAACTAAAAAAACATCATGCTCATATTTTCTCTAAAGGAACAGATTTGAAAACCAAGGTAAAAACCAATCAGTGTTAGGTCTATTGCAAGGCATACATGCATATGTAGACTGTGTATATATATATACTGTATATATATATATATAGTATATATTGTATATATGTATGTGTATATATGCATATAGTGTATATATGTATATATGTGTGTGTATATATGTATATGTGTGTATATATATGTATATTTATATATGTGTGTGTATATATATGTGTATATATATATGTATGTGTATATATATGTGTGTATATATATGTATATGTGTATATGTGTATATATGTGTATATATGTATATATATGTATATATATGTATATATGTATATATATGTATATATGTATATATGTGTATATATGTGTATATGTGTATATATGTATATATATATTTATGTGTGTATATATATATATATATATAGTATATATTGTATATATATGTATATATGTATGTGTATATATGCATATAGTGTATATATGTATATATGTGTGTGTATATATGTATATATGTGTGTGTATATATGTATATGTGTGTATATATATATATATATATATATGTATATATGTGTATATATATATGTATATATGTGTATATATATATGTATATATGTGTATATATATATCTATATATGTGTATATATGTATATATATATATATATGTGTGTATATATGTGTATATATATATATATATGTGTGTATATGTATGTATATATGTGTGTATATATATGTATATATATGTGTGTATAGTTATCTAATTCAGAGTGAAATGTAATAGTTGGTAAAATGGTACAGCCAAAAATACGTAACATAATATAAATTTAATACAACATAATTTGATGAAGGCTTTTATTAACAGTTTTGCACAAAGTGCCTTGTTTTTCCAAATTTGTTGCATATATCATGTGTTTTGCTTGAGAACAAAAACAACAGCACTCTTTGTCTCATACTTCTCATATTTCAGGTTCTTGCTGTGATTTGCGGTGACCTTTGCCCTTGGACTTCCAATCATCAGGTCTGCTGATGACATGCGGTATGATGAGTGCGATCTACTTAGCGGCATCAAGTAACAAAGCAAACAATAAAGTGTGCTTGTGCCTCTTCATACTTTTAGGAAATAATGCGGGTCTGCGATGTGACACGCTCTCGCTGCACAGCGGCAAATTTGTGAAGGCAGCATGAAATATCTGTAGCAAGTGCTGCTTTGTTTGCTGGTTTCATTAATTCTTCAGGAGGGTATATCTCAAAAAGTGCCAACAAATACAGCGCAGGAACATGTGCTCTGGCACCAATCCATGCGTCTAATTGGGAACCTTGGGCTTCAGGATGCACCTTCACTCTGAAAGTCTCCTCCATTATTCATGGAAGTGTAAGAATTATAGAACAAGAACTATAGCAGCCCCACTGACTCGTATGGTAGAAAAGGATGAGGGCTACATGCAGAGAAAATGCTTAATAATCTCTTTTTCTTCAAAAGCGTAAACCTAAATTTTTAATAACCGCCTCCTGCACACCTGCATATGTATTCTTCAACAATCAGCAATAGTCTAGGAACTGATAACATTTTGTCAGTTCATATTTGCAAACAGGTTAAGACTGGAAAAATACAAATATTATTCCCCTGAAACCCAGACTGGTTATAAATGCATGGGATATACTGTAAACAGTATGTAGCATCTGGTCTGTGTTGAACTGTGCATGTAAAGTAAATTGGGATCTCTGCAGGGTTTGAGGGCCCTGACAGTTTAGTCAAAGGCCAAATTAACAAAAGCCACATGTCCACCCCAAAGTACCAGGAACTCTTCCAGGAAACTGGTACTTAAAGGCGATTGAAGCTGTGTTGCCCTTAAGGAGATGAGCTCCTGTAACACAGTGAATTCCAAAACAAATGATGTGTTGGTGGGTTTTACTGTGAGGAGATTGTACGACTGATTAGCCGAAACAAAAAACGCTGGTATGTTCAACTCTGCGAGCTCTACCCTGAAGGTTCATGTTCTTTCACAAAGTACTTAAACAGCAGAGCGGGGGATCTTTTTAGAGACATTATTGAGGATGCAGTCTTACTAGCCACGTTTGTCTGGGACTTCTGAGGCTGACCAAACAACCTATGCACTTCTTCTTCTTAATTGAGGAGGACAAAGAGTAAAAAGTTCTCACAGACCCAGAGGACGGATGCTGTTAAACTGACTCTGTTCCAAATAACATTGGTTCTCCCTGCAACTCACTGTGGAGTGAGGATGAGAACACAGACTGTAGCTGATCCACCACATTAAATCCATCAGATTTGCCTTTGTGAACTAGTTGAAGAATTCAGCAATGTATCACATTTCCATCAGGTGCCGAAACAACGAAGAGGACAACGCACATAGTTCCTGGTAGACTCCCCAGTCCCTGGTTCTAAAGATCCCGTGGTGGATTTGCACCCAGATTTATACAGATACAGTGTTAAGGCCACATTATACTTCTCCGACTGCGCATTGCGTTATCCGACTGCGTAACCACGGAGACCACTCGAGCCTTCATACTTCTCCGTTGTGGTGACGGATACGCGGTGCAATTAGAGTCTAAACTTGTGGTTTTTGTATTAAGATATGACGTATTTATTGTTTGGCAGCGACGTTGTCGGCGGTGATCAGCGCCGCCACCTCTGTGGACGCTCGGTGCGCACTGTGAGCCGGCACAGAGCAGCTTCGCTCGGCCTGTCCTGAGGACCAATCGCAGCTCTTGCCGTCTCCGTTGTCCCTCGACGGAGTGAAAAAAAAAATTATTTTGTGCTGTCGGAGACGACGCGTAGAATCTCCTAGAGGCTCTCCGTCGAAGCAGAGGGTTCTGCGTAAACCTACGTAGGGCACTTTACGCAGGAGTATAAATTGGGCTTCAGAGTCCATCAGCACCTGAGTTTTCAAGACCAATCACACGAACACAAAAACCTAATTTCTCACCCAGCTTGTTCTTCACCCTCACAATCAGCTCCTAACCCTCAGGCAAGACAACACAAAGTCTACTAAACACACACAAAGACTTCAAAAACTTCCTTTTTTACCCTGTGCTTGAATGCCCTCAACGCTGCCTGTGAGGCCTGTGCAAGTGCTTTGTTCTTTTTTTATATTGCTGTGTATCACAGTTAATGCAGTTAATGTATATGCATTTGTTGTTTTATGGTTCTATATTATGCCTGAATGTCTTTATACTGCAAACACTGTAAAGTCCACTGCACATTCCCACTGGGACAATAAAATCTGTCCTAACCTATAGTCTAACCTAGTCTGCCTGACCTGTCCTATCCTATTCCTTCTAGTCTAATGTTGTCCTGTCCTCTTGACTTGTTCTACCCTGTCCCCTTGTCCTATACTGTCATGTCACCCTGTCCCATACTTCCCTGTCCAGTACTAACCTACCCTATCCTATTCCCTTGTCCAGTCCTATCATATCATACTTTATCCTGTTCTGTCCTATATCCTCTCCTCTCCTCTCCTGTCTTGTCTTGTCCTGTCCTTTCCTGTCCTTTCCAGTCTCATCCTAATTTAGAAATCAATACTGGCGAGTGGGTTTACAATGTGCTGAATCTCTTTCTTCCAATACAGCAACTTTATAATTAACGTTCAAATAGAAAACTTTTTTTTTTTTTTTCTAATATCCATGTCACTTTGATGTTTAACGTTCGGTATTTATACTGACCCCCTTTTGATTGATTATTCGATTGACAACACAGGTGTTATTGAGTACCCAGGCATCTACCAGTGTGTTTGCGTCTGCTGCATCTTTGTGACCAACAGTGACCAAATAGGAGCCACTATAGGGGCCCAATTCAAATCTTCCAGACTCTGTTCAAATACCTTTTTTTAAAAAAATATATTTGATTTTATGAATGGCCAGCACCACTGTTCCCTCTGTCTGCAAAAAGTTTGACAAAAGGGCATTTCTCTACTCTGCCCCTTAACCCTTAGCTGTCTAGCTTGATTCCCTGAGTGGGTTTTAAAATTCTTTTAGAGTCACTGGAAAGGGCATATCTTTGTGTACTTGCTCCTGCTCCAAGTATGTTCATTTGTATATTTCTTTTATTGTTGTGTTGTGTCTGTAACTCTGTGTTGTCCTTGACTCTCCATTAACGTCCGTGTGATGTTGACTTGAATTAATAAATTCATTTAATGCATCTTCAATATCTTACTGAAACAAATTGTGGTCGATGCCACTGCTATTTTGAGTGTTTACCCACAGATGAGCGCAGTGGCTGTCAATGTCACCTGAACTCCCAATTTGATACCCTTGATATTCGTGATTTGAGTTGCCGCGAAAGCTGCATCCAGTCTGTCAACTCCAAAAAAAAGAATTGAAAGGGAAAAATCACTCAGGAAAGTGTTCCTTTTGCAACCAGCAGTCGCCCCCTGGTGGCGATTCAACATTCATAGTTTCTGTTTGGCTAAGAACATGACAATGTGTTATACTGTACATGGTCTTTGGCACAAAGCGAAACTAAATATTACAAGAAAAATGTAATAAATTGGGAATCTTTTGCATGATGGAATATCAACCAGCCACATGGAGGAGCAGTGACGAGCACTGTTGCCTCACAGCAAGAAGGTCGCCAGTTTGAATCCCAGGGGTCTTTCTGCATAGGTTCTCTGGTTTCCTCCAACAGAGGACACTCTAAATTAAGTGTAGGTGTGAATGTGAGAGTGAATGGTTGTTTGTTCAGGGAGTGTTTGCATCTGCTGGTGACCATCATGTGGAGTATAGAGTGGTTGACAATAAATGAATGAATAAATGAATATCACATGATGCACCACACGAAAAGGCTGCAGAATCCGAAGTATACCACGTTCTGAAATGGCCAGCGCCATCAAACTGTGTATAACAGTGCCTCTGAACTGCTAGCTCCTCTTGATTTAAATACATATACACAGTTATTTGATAGCTAAATAGAGAAATACAAACTGAAACAAGTGACAACTCAGCGATACAACAGCACTTCTGAGTCCCCCCCCACCCCCGCCCCCCTCCTGCATTCTTGCTCCCCTCCTCTGAGAATGCTTTGAAATACAAAATCTGAGACAACCTTATCCCATTTAATCTTCCATTCATCTCACATTGTGGTAGGCCTAACCGGCTCCCAGAGGTAAATATGAGTCAAGAAGAAAAGGAGGAGAAGGAAAAAAAAAAAAAAAAAAAACATTGTATGAAAGCTGTGACCATCCTTCAGTATTTATTAGAGATGCAGCCGTCAGTGTGGATGAGCTAAGTAGACAGCACAAACAGACTGGAAGTGAGAAGGAACAAAGCGAAGAGCCAGAGCGGAAGGGAAGGACGGTGGCAACATGAGAGAGATAAAGACAAATGAATAGAGAATAAAAGACGGCGGGAATATGAAAGGGAGGCAGAGAGAAAGAAAAAAAAAAAAACAGTGATGGACTTTGAGTTGTGATTTTCAGGTGTGTAGGTGGGAATGAATCAATCATGGGAATCAAACGCAGCCTGTTTTTTTCTTACCATTTTCCATTCCACAGTGGCTGCAATTGCACATTGTTGACTAAATGATGCAAATAACTGTCCAAATGCAAAGAAATATAACACATTTCAGTTACATACAATCATTTTTAGCTTTAATTGATCTTAATATGTGGTATTTGTAACAGCTACCGAATGAATACATTCAATTATTTTAAAGCTGCAGTGCATAACTTTAACTGTTCTTTTGTTGTTGTTGTTATTCTGCCTATGTTTGGTCTCAGAAATGATAACCTTACTTATATGCATGGTGCGTGAAGCAATACTATCAGACCTGAGCGAGGGAGCATTTGTATGTATATAGCAGCAGAGCAGGGGAGGTTGGGGACACAAAGCCTTTATCATTTATCGCTCGAGGTAGTTTGTATTTCTCAGACTACAGTGTTTGTGGACAGAGTTCTTACTTTGGACATTTGGTGTCCAAAGTAAACAAGCTCCAGTTGGATGATAGCAGCTTTATCCTCTATGTAAAAGTTTTTTTGCACACCAGACCTGTTGCAAATTTGAGGGAAGAAAGTTTGAATTATTACGCATCGTCCCAAGGTTTTGCGAAAACAAACACAATGAAGTGATCTGCCGCTGTGTTAAATGTCGGGATTGTACACCACCATCATCAACACTCTGTTTCGATGGGTTAGCAGTGATTTCATCGGAAGAAGAAGCTCGGGAAAATCAACCACAATGCGAAAAAAATAACAGTCACAATTTTTAACCTGGTGCTTCACGTAACGGTAAAAAAAAATAGCGGCAGTTAACGGCGTCAACGTTAGCGCATGGCGCGCTTCCATGACAACTGACCGGAAAAAAGACGTGTGTGACGTCGTACATGACTCCGGATTGTTAAAATGAGTCTCTAAAGTAATGCTAAACTTTAAAAACGCTAACATATTTTCTTTGTAGCAAATACATATTGAGATACCTATTGGGACTATAAATAGCACCATTGGAAACATGAGAGACAAAAGGTTTCTGACTGAAAATAAATCACGGATCAATTTACTGACACTTATGATTATTTATATTTATTTCATTATTTGGAACAACACGAATTTCATTTGTCTTTCAGGTTTCCTAATTGATTGCACCCCCTGGGAGTTAATGAGAGCGACTTGGCAAAGGAAGAGAGGCAAATCACGGAAGTTATGCACAGGTAAGACTTGATTAAGTTCTTGATTATTTGTCTAATTTTCTCCCAGGTTAAAAATAAATAAATGAATGAGTAAATCAATATAAGTTGGGATGTTTTGATCATCGTAATACACATAAATCATCTTGTTGACATGTTTTACAATAACCTGGGAAGATTGTGATTTGTTATTTTTTAATATGCATTGTGTGCTCTTAATGGGTTAGAGGCGTCTCGTTTTTTCAAAACACATACCAGAATAAAACACATCTTTCACACGGAACCATCTGCAGACTGTCACCATCATATAATGCCATCATAAATTCATGCAGACTGATTATGCCAGCAGCTGCTTAACTTAACGCCCCCTGTTTGTGCTGACCTCGATCGGTCTGACTCCTACACCACCTGTTATCAGGGTGTGGCAGGAAGTATGTACAAAATTTAAGGGCTTTCTTCGGGAAAAGGGTTTTTCAGAAGCAAATGGTTCCAGGTAGAACCTCAGCCCTTGTAGCAGAACCCTTTTGGAACCCTTATTTCTAAGAGTAAGTGAAAAGGAGTTGATATATTGTATGTAAGATACAAAAGGTCATATGCAACCATGATTTAAAGGTATAAATACATTTTATTATCACCCAAGATACTCGAACAATCACTAAACTTGTAGTCAATGGTTAGGATGAAATGAAAAAGAAAAAAAAAAAAAACTGTAGAAATATTAAATATTTAATGTTTTTCCATCGTGTATATTAGCTTGCGATCGTATTTTTTTTCTCCACGACACGGCAGAATCAAAAGTGTGTTTGATGTTCGCGGTGTAAAAACAACATTTTACAGGGTCGTTTCAAAGCTGCTTAGTAATTCGACAGCAAGAGATTTATCTGTCAAATAGAGTTGGTGTTGATACATGGAGTCCAATCGGAACACGTTTCAGTGTAGATTTAAATACCACTGATGATTTTAGAATGAGTCCCACAATTCAAAGGTCTGAATCTATCACACACAGAAAAGGAGCTGAAAAAACATCAGCTATATAGCATGTATATATATATGTATATGTATATATATATGTATATGTATATATATATGTATATGTATATATATGTATGTATATGTATATATATGTATGTATATGTATATATATGTGTGTATATATGTATATATGTATGTATATATGTATATGTATATATGCATGTATATATGTATACATATATATATATATATATGTATGTCTATATGTATATATGTATGTCTATATGTATATATATGTATGTATATATGTATACATATGTATGTATATATGTATACATATATATGTATACATATGTATGTATATATGTATACATACATATGTATACATATGTATGTATATATGTATACATACATATGTATACATATGTATGTATATATGTATACATACATATGTATACATATATATGTATATATGTATGTATATATGTATACATACATATGTATACATATATATGTATATATGTATGTATACATATGTATATGTGTATATGTATACATATATACATACATATATATATGTATATATGTGTGTTTATATATATGTGTATATGTATGTGTATATATGTGTGTTTATATATATATGTATATATATGTGTGTTTATATATATATATGTATATATGTGTGTTTATATATATGTGTATATATACATATATATATATATATGTATATATACATACAATATATTGTGCCATATGTCTATTATTATTATTACTTTTACATTTTTATATCATATAAAAATGTAATATTAAAAATAATAGGGAATGGAATTCTACATGTATCACAATATATTTGACTTGAAACACCGCTCAGTGTTTGCAGTCCCATACAAACAAAGTCTAAAGTAGTCGTTTTCTTTATTATTTTAAGTATGCATAATATGCCTGAATAAATAAGACAAATATTTGCAGACTGAATAAATGTCAAAAGTTCCAGACAGTTCCTATTATACCTAATGTGCTGCGATTTCTCTCACTCAGACGCAACATCGTAAAACCGATCACTGAGACTCCGGTGACCTTTTTTACATCTGCGTTTGATGGTGTTTAACTGGCGTCTGACATTATTCACTTCAAGTTTTAGAATCCTTGCAATAGTCTTTTACACTTCAGTTTTACACCTCGTTGAGTATCTCACACCTCAAAAGAATATTTTTCTTTATGCACGTTTGAAATACGACCTGGAAGGTGAGGACCACTTAAACAAGAAATGTTGTTAGCCAAGGGCAAGATATAATTTATTCATTTTTTGTATTTTCTTTTTTCACTTGATGAGAAGTATGTTTGGCTTCAGTGAAAATATCCCACTGCTTCACCCTTCTGTCTGTAATAATCTACCACAATGGCAAACTGTGAATGTTATTAAACATTTGGTATTATTTGTATGTGTTTTTTAAAACTAAGTGGAATCAAATAGGCACATGGCTGATGCAGCGAGAAAAATATTTCACGTTGTAGATTTTAAAAAAAAGTCACGCGTACAAAATCAGCATGTTCGCCGCTCAAAGAGCCCTCGGTGCAGTTGTCTCGGTAATTAAACCTCGCTAAACTAAACGCGGTACAAAGCAGTTCAGTTGCAGTTCATCACGTTCAGTCGATTACAAGGTTTCCTCCCACCTGCCACAGAATGTCACATCACTCTTGTGTGTAAAGGTAGTTGCCAAACAAAAGCAGGGATTCTGTTGTGTGGCCATCCTCCTCCTCCACAATGTCGCCTGGAATCATTTCCAAGTATTCTGCTTCAGCATGTCTGACAAGATCAACAAGTTTTTACAACATTATATCAAATATATATATATATATATATATGTGTGTGTATATGTGTATATGTATGTGTATGTATGTATATGTGTATGTATATGTATATATATACATATATATGTATATATATGTATGTGTATGTATGTGTATGTGTATGTATATGTATATATATACATATATATGTATATATATGTATGTGTATATATGTATATATATGTATGTGTATATATGTATGTGTATGTGTTTGTATATGTATATATATACATATGTATATATGTATGTGTATATATGTATATATATGTATGTATATATGTATGTGTATATATATATGTATATGTGTATATACATATATATGTATATATGTATGTGTATATATGTATATATATGTATGTATATATGTATGTGTATGTATATGTGTATATATATGTATATATGTATGTATATATGTATGTATATATGTGTATATGTATATATGTATATATGTGTATATGTATATATATGTATATATGTGTATATGTATATGTATGTATATATATTTATATGTATGTATATATATATGTATATGTGTGTGTATATTTATGTATATGTATATATATATGTATGTATATGTGTGTATATATGTGTATAAATATATTTAATTTATTCTATATACATAGAATACATGAAAAAGGTTAATTCACTCTAGAATCATTCTCTTCATTCTACCGTTTCATACTTAATTCTCTTAAAAGTTAAAATGAAGTACTGCTGGTATCGCTGGTATCCAACTGGTGGTCTTGGAAGAGATAAATACTCATAGTGGAAATAAATAAATCCCTATTTGCACCGGATTAGTATTACCTGGGCACCTTGTGTCATTTAGAAATGACGCCCCATGTGTTAAGCGTGGCACATTCAGGGGTAAACTATCATCTTTGTAATCCCTCTTGATCCTGTTATACTCTTATGAAATGGCTGAAAACATGTTTATTCTGACAAACCTTTGGATGCAGTGCTGGGTCTTTTTGCTTGTTGTATGTATGTCTTCCAGGATGCGATGATACAATACAATTGTAATTGCATTCAGTGTTCTGACTTAAATTGACTGGACAATCGTTGCAAAAGTTCATTATGTTTGTTATAGATTTGGTTCTTCCCTAAAATCTACTCAAAGCAAATTATAGGTGGATTACTATCTTTACCAATTCATCAAGCACATGTATCAGACCAAATCTAATTTTCCGGCCATGCTTCTTCCGTTCATTCTGCTTTCTAAATGTGCATGACCTTTTTTTTTTTACGCAACACCCTTTTCATTACAATAATGAGAAGGGAAAATGTGATTTATTGTGACTGTAACACATGAAAAAAAATCCATATTGCCTCCTTTCAAATCCGTCAAAGGCAACGCTATGAATTATTGGCAGAGACAAGAAAGTGAAGCCCTAATACCTGCCACATCTGCCATCAAAACACCTTCTTTTTTTTGTGAGTTTTCCCCCGAAGTTGAGCGGTGCACAGCGGAGGCAGGTGTCAAAATTATACTGCACGGAGCCTGAATCAAAGGTAAAGGACGGGGTTTTGTCTGTAGAACACCAATAGAATCACAGCTACCAGTCATCAACAACTCAGACACACACACACACACACACACACACACACACACACACACACACACAAACGCCCACACACACACACAGCTGATATTCAGACTCACCCAATAATTAGTTTTTCAACACGTAATATAACAAAAGGTTGGTCCTGTTTTGTGTGATTTCTGATATAGATTTGTGTCAGTTGATTTTTGATTAAATGCTGGTACTATAATATAGCCCAAGGCAACTATTACTGATGCTGTCTGCCATGTAAAGATTTCACATACAGTAGGTTGTGAATTAAAGTGTTTTGTATAAGACAGTTCTTTTTTAAAATGTTTAAAATGCACCAATAGCATAGTAAAATTAAATTCAAAAGGTGTGGTGTATAACCTTGAAAGTAGACATATTATGGGATGAAGCACCACAGCAGTTCAATCCCTCTGCCAAAACAGCCCTGTTCAGAACGCTCGCTTTTGAGTGCCTGTCTCTTTAAATATGCAAATGAGACACAGGAAACTACGTCAGCGTCACTGAGGCTACTGGGAGCTAACAGCAGTTAGCATTTGGAAAAGCCATCATTTGGCGACTCTAGCCGGCACATTTTTGTCATATATAAAATCTATCCACTGGACACATAAATCCTCTGAGGCTGGAAGTTTGTGTAGAACTCTGTGCTGCACTGTGCAGCCAAGAATAGAACAGAGTTCTCTCTGTACCCTATTTTCTAATGATGATATTAGTGATAGTTGTTCCCAGCAATCTGTTAAATGTTGACCATGAATGTCCTGAAAATTCTTACCAAGATAAATTAAATAAAAAAAATGCAAAAGTTTTCTGTGCTGAAGAGTACAATTTATTTATTTATTTTTGGTAGTGGCCCATTATTATTCAATATTATTCGCCCCTGATATCACTGCGGTCTGCCAGCAATTATAATAGCATCCAGCTATTATTGCATTTACTATGCGTGGAATTGGCTTTTCCCCACTGCTCGCAGTTCCATGCATGTGTTGCAGATTAAACGGATAATCAAATCAGAATACAATCTGCTGAGATTTATCTGTTTTGACAGCTCAAGGTTAGCACTGCTTGAGTTGGACTATTCAAAAGGGTGGTAAGAAAAAAAAAATACATTGAACAAAGTTCAGCTCCCTCCTGTGAGAATTCCACTTGGACCAAACACGGTCAAAGAGAGTACTTTGAAAGACAAAAAAACAATACTGAAAACAATAATCGCGAAAACAATGCACGACATGTAAAGACACTGTTGTCGAGATTATTCTGATGAACTTATAATGGAGTGAATGTCACCTGCCTGTATTGGCACCATGTAACTTCTGTTTCTGGGTTTATGCCACAAAAAGAACGCCAACTTTTTTACTCAGGGTTCCCACCCCTTTTCCAATTGCAGGTAAATATTTGCTTGTCGATTACACTGTATCTAGTGTAGGGCTGTAACGATATGCGTATCGACATCAAAATCGCGATACTCGAACACGCCACAAACCCGTCTCGTGGCGATAGCAAACAGAATCGCGAAACGCCCTTTCTAACTCACAGTTATTTTTCCAATCAGCCACATGATATGAGCTGCTATAAAAACTTATTTTTATTAGGGGTGTCAAATTATCGCATTAATTGTGATTTATTAATTACAGTCATCATTAATGCGTTATGTTTTTTAATCGCATTAATCTCTTCTTTACTGATGTAAAGAAGACGCTGCAAAGACGCTGTAGACGCTGTAAAGACGCTGTAAACGCTGTAAAGACGCCGGGGGCAGCGTCAGACGCAGCAACAAAAGCGTCACAAAACCATGTCTAACTTTAACAAACACAGACATGCAGCATATCCACAGAAAGGTCAGAAACTCAGCTAAAAGCTCATATAAACCATACTTATGTTCACCAAACACAGTTAAAACACTGATGGATCAAACCAGCAGGAGGTGAAAAAAAACGTCACTGGCGCGTCAGCGTGATTATGTAAACAGCGGAGAATTCACCGATTTTTATCACTCTACGAACAAGATTCACAGATCCAGCCCCAAAATAAGAGCAAAACAACAACTGACTTTCAAGAAATACAAGTGGGAAAAGTTCTCTTACCTTTGCTGTTTATCAAAACAAGTTATTTCCACCGGGAACAAAACTGCTTCTCATGAAGAACTACACTTCCCAGCATGCTTTGGGGACAAATCCCAGTCTGATTGTTCATTTACTTTGTATTTTTCAACAGTATTATTTTGTTACAGAAAAGAGAGAAATCTTTGGTTATTTATTTATGTTCACAGTGTTCCAAAATATTTGTTATTAAATGTTACATTAAGTTGCTATATAAGTAAATGTTGTTTAAATAAAATGTTTTTTTAAATTAAAAAAAAATTGTGGAATGTTTCGAATCGTGGGTCAAAAATCGTGATACAATTGTGAGTTTGTGTATCGTTACAGCCCTAATCTAGTGTGTTTGAGTTTGCTGTGTACAGGGCTGTGTTATTGTTATTGTCACATTCATAAATCAAGCGATTCAAATCATGAATTATATGGGTTATATAAGCTGGGTGGAAAATGCAATGCAGACTAAAGCACTATCGTTCTTTTTATTGTTAGGGTCAGTTTTTGTTTCTTCAATTATTAAAAAAATAGTGTCATATTGTATAAAATGCGATATGGGCTGCCGTACCTGTTTTAAAGACATGACAGTTCGTACAATTGAAGTCCTGCTTCAGTTTCAGTCAACAAATGCACGTTATTATCGCAGCATATATTTCAAGACATTTATAACAATCAAACACTGCTAACCTACTACTGCCCAAGAGCAAATCCTACGTTTTTTAACATGCTCCATCGTCCCACTGACGTGGCCTAAAGGGTAATTTCAAAAGAAAACATCCGAGCTCATTCAGGCTGAAAGAGTTCCTTAGGATTACCAAGATTACCAATTACAATCCCAAACTGGGTCATGATGACTAGAGGATTAGGGGAAATCCATACGAAATACAAACTATTATGTTGTGACATTTTCATTCACACTTCCAATTTATAAAAAAAAGTAAACAACAATTGGTTTGGTTTACAGACTTTTGAGACTATAATAAAACAAACCCATGTTCCTCAGCGCTTTAGGCACAGTTGTTATCTTGTTATCTGAAGTCTTCGGTTTATTTACTGTATGTAAAACAATTTCACTGTAATGAAAACAAGTATAATTCCCTCTTTGGTGCTGATGTGGCTGCAGCGTAGGTTGCGTTCGCTATACCCAGAAACAGCTGAAAGAGGAGCCAAATGCTGCATCTGCCAGGGTGTTTTATTTATTTATTTTTATTTTTTTATACTCTCATTAACCAAATATTGTTTTAGCTGGAGAAATAAATACAATCATAATCATTTTGTGAACTCTTCCCACCCACTCACACTCGCAGCCTCAAGGATAAAAAAAAAAGGGGCATGAATCAAAATCCCAGATGTGTAATCCTTCAAATAGAAATTCCACTTCAAAGTCTTATTTCATCCATCCAAGACTGGCATCCTCGTGTGTGCTCTACTACAGTCAGGCCCCTCAGGTACTAGTTTTAGGGTCAATGTGCTGATAAAACCAGCTAATGATGCCTTCAAAGACCACTCGGCCCATGGAGATTCAACTTTTTTTTTTTTCAATATTTATAAATATATGATTACTTTTATTTAATAAATTAACCCAGCACACCTTGGCATAATTCGTTACCTTTTTTTTTTTTACATTTAAGATTCAGCGCTGAACTCTTCAAACTTTTTGTTTGTGTCTGTGTTGATGCATGTGTTAATGCACTGAAATGACCTTCTGCACACAAACGCCCAAGGTTGAATCAGATTTGTGTTTATATCCTCACATTTATTCCTGCCCTTCAGGTATAAGCACTGATTTAAAATAAAAAAAAAATAAAAATCACCCCTGCTTTGTAACTCCATTTGTAAAGAACTGCCTGTTAAATGTTTCTGTCTGTTCAATATTACCTGCAGACTGACAATAACATAAACAAGTCAAGGGAATTCCTGACAGATTCTATCAATGAAAAACCCCCAGTTACTGTGGATTGAGGGCAAAAAAAAAAACAAAACAACAAAAACTTGTTTAGGAAGTTATCGACTTTTACAAACTAATTTCGAGTGACTTCTGGGGGTAAGATATTATTTGCCTGAAATAAAAAAACATAAAGTAAAGACAACAGTGTGCACTAACGGGTGTAATCGAATCTCCAACAAATTAACTTTGACAGCTTTACAAATAGAGTTTGATTCGACAAACATGCACACGCGTGCACATGATTCAATGCAGCATATTTGTCAACCAATTTAACCTCGACGTGAGAATCCAGAGAAAACCCACCCACACATGGGGAGAATATACAAACTTCGCGCAGAAAGACTGGCAGACCGTCAGACTGGGTCACAAACCTGGGTCGCAACAGTACTAGCCACTGTCCCACCACATGGCCCAGTCAATATATAGTGCAGGTGTGAATGTGAATGGTTGTTCGGCCCAGGGGAGGGCATGAGTATTAAATTATTCTTGTATAGTAAAACGTTGATTGTATAAAAGAAAATCTCTCTCCTCCAGTGATGATTTGATTTGTGACACATAATGTGTTATTACAAGGTGGCAGAAGCATCTTTTTTAATGCATCACAACACGCTGTAGATCTTGCGGAAATGATGACATTTGCTTGGGTCTTTGAATGCATCTCGTTAGCTGCTCCTCTTGGCTCAACACACAGTGAACCCTGTATTGATTTTAACTAACTCATGTGTGCTGGGGTTTAGAATATTCAGTGAAAAATACCATCCGATATTCAAATAGAGTTGTTGTGAGAGATGCCCATCCCCATTTCAAAGTCTTTATGTGAATAGTGTGACCTTAAAGGTCCAGTTTGTAACATCTGTTGGAAGTTTTACTGGCAGAGCAATATAATATACTTTTTTGGTTTCCATAGCCTTAGCGTAAGCCATAAGGCAAGTGCCCAAATGCAGCCATATTGTGTGTTTTGCTATTTGAAGTGGAGGCTTAAAACGATAACAAAGGGTGGCTCCGCCCAAACCAGACAAGTCCTCCATTTGAAACACTCTGTAGTCTAATCATTAGATGTCACTGACGCGCTGGAACTTTAATGCTTATCATCTTACACATGGGTTCCTAAACTGCTTTTTTCTGTGGCTATCTAATAACGAGCCATCATTTATGTGGCCCCGCTATTCAAATGAATAAAACATATACGCAGCAGATTAAAGTGTGCATATGGTCAAGCGCAAGTCTCATATATCAACCCGATTGTGCCGCTAAATGGCTGATAGCTAGAACACAAGGCCTAAATTCCATTACGCATTATCTTATTTATTACACGCATTTCAGTGGTGGAACTGTTTCATCTCAAGCCGAGGGGATGCACAAGAACATCAGTATTGAGCAATTCGGCGAGAGATTTACAGTTCGCAGCTACACTATTCTGTCTACTGCAGAGTGCTTTACAAAGCGCTTTGTGTCGACACACACTTTGTCAACTTGTAACAACAACACGATATCTATAGGCAATTATTTTTCACTTTCTTATTCATGTAACACTTCCTTAGTTATAGGGATACAATATTTAGGGACTTAAGACTTTAGCCTCATGCAGTATGCGTGTGCATGGACTGTATATACACACACATTGGACTGTATAATCCATCAAAACTGTCACTCTGCAACGTTAACAAAAGGAAACTTCTGAGGATGAAAACTATGTCATAAACATTGTATTAAGTCATAACATAACCACCACACATCACAAGTGAAAAAGTAACCATACTGAATTAAAAAACTGGCCTGATTATGAATGGTACACCCACTTTATTCACAATTAAAGGGTGAATTCCAATTCCTTGCTTAACCCTCAATCTTAACCCTCAATCTCAAAAATGCGCGCTCCTTCTAGTGCAAGTGCTGTCCCGATTCTCAGAATAATAAAGTTGAGGGGCAAGTTTAAGGGCTGTATCGCCCTCAATATTGAGATTTCCCGGGACCCCCCTTGGGAGCAAGGGATACCCAGAATGCATTGCGTGTTTTGACAACACAAAGATGGCGTCGAAAGCAGCGAAACCAGTACGCTACAAATGAAGTATTTTCTTTGTTAATAGAGATATAAAAATGATGAAATACATTGTATTATCTTAGTTTAGGCCCATATTATGGATTACTGACGTCATTGTTACGTAAATGTGTTCTTCTTCTTCTTCTTTTTTGGAGTTGACAGACTGGACGCAGCTTTCGCGTTATTCTGCCCCCCACAGTCTGAAGACGTATCTGCATTTAAGGGGTGTCCCATTTATAAGTGACAGAATAACCCTCAACACTTGGTTTTGGGGGCCAGTTAAGATTAAGGGTTGAGCTTGAGGGTTAAGATAGGAATTGGAATTGGCCCTAAATTTCTATTTGCAGGCCACAAACTGTCTTCACTTTTGTTATGCTATGGGTTGGAAATGCTGAATGTTGGCAAACCAAAGAGGCTTCAGTACCTGTGTGGATCTCTTTTTAGGTAACGGAGCTTCAGCCAAGTTTACAGCAGCTGAGCCTCTCTCTCTGTCAAAAATGTTGTATATACTGTATATAATGTTTTAATTGTTGTCTCCTCTCATCATGTGATAATTCTCCACTGCAGCTGCTGCATCCGATATGGCAATATCTGGAATGCTAGGGCTGATACACTGTATATATTTTTTGTTGTTGATTGACTTGTTTTCTTTTTTTTTATGACAAAAGTAAGGATTTCAGGGACACGGCTGTCTTGATATGACAAGTGGACAGGGAGCGACCCAGTACTGCTTTAGGTTTGGATCAGCGACGACTGTATTTTAAAGCCAGTATTGGATGATACCGATATCATGCTGATAATAATCACCGTCATCTCTCGTTCGAAGCTTATATAACTAAAACATAAAGTGGGGTTTATGTGCGGATTATTGTATAATGTATTGAATTGACATTGCAGTTTGAATATTTTTGAATATCCCTTTCTAACGTGCATATGCTGCGGTTGAATTGTGCAGTCAGCACAAAACTTGCTTCAGTCGCCCACAACAGAAGAACCATAAATATTTTATGCGATTCGAAAGCCGAGCAATTGATGCTCTGGTGGTAAGTGGGGGATTTTAATTACCCACAAATGGTCCTGGTCCGTTCGGATGGATCAGACATCTGAAAAATTACTCTCTCGACAAAGTCCAACATGTTGTCTGCACTGTTGGTTTCACGCTGACACATATCAAGAAATGTTGTTAGTATCTAGCTCTGGGCAACACATCAAAAGCTGCTGTAGCCTCATCTGTGCGCAAGGCTGAAACTGTGTGGCTGGCAAATCTTCTGATGATGATGCTTGTTTAATAGTAACAGATAAGATGATATCGGAGATCTAAGAGAAAGAAGCTAGATTTGAGGGGAAAACTCTACCAATATTACGTTGCATGGCATGCACTTGATTCCCCATCAGTTTATTTTCTAAATACAGTATAACAATAATAACTGCTGAGTTTCCCACAGTGTCACTGGATTACACAGTACACTCTATTTTACAAGGTTTGTGTATATTTATCTATCTCGATATTTTATATCCGTTGAAATGCTCATTAAAATCCATCCTTTTTGAGTCGTGCTACTCGCAGACATAAAATAAAATCGTAAAAAACAAAACCTCGTTGGAGGTAAATGTATATTAACTCGAAAAACAATCTCACGTGGCTATGACCCAGAAAACCCAGGCTTCTTTCAAGATGAGGGTTTCAGTTTAGAAATGTCCTCAACATCTAACTGGAATGTTTCAATAATGAAAGGAACATAAAAAATAAGCTGTTTTTATTTTTTTCCTCAGTTCCTGAAAGGTTGACATTGTGGAGATGTGTGTTTCCCCCCCCAAGCAGAGCAGGATGACAGTGCAGTTCTCTGAACCAATTTACGTCACAAAATAAATAATTTCTTGGTTTGGTTGTCAGTGTCGTGACGTCTTCGGTTAAGGCGAACAAAGTCAAACACAAGACTAATGAGAGACGGATTCAGCAGAGAGATAAATGTTTGTTTACTCTGTTTCACATAATGATTTCCCGTCATAAGTTGTTCCTTCTCTGTTTCCTGAAGGTACACGGCATGTTTGAAGCAGCTGATATGGCTGATGGAAAAAAAAAATCCATGTGAGAAGTTGAGGGGTTGACTGTTTGGCCTCTGAGAAGGAGGTCAACTGATCACAGTCAGAATATTGACTTCATCGAGTTCATCTCATGTGATGTCAGATCGTGGTGGAGTGGTGAAAGTCACCGGGGTTTGAATCCTGGTTGAACAGAGGGCCCTTTCTGTGTGGAGATGGCAAGTTCTCTCCAAGTTCTCTGGCTTCCCCCCACAGTCCAAAAACATACAGGGGTTAATTGGACTCCCAGAATTAACTGTAGGTGTGAGTGTGAGTGTATGTTGTCTGTATGTTTGCCCTGCGATGGACTCGCAATGGGCTCGTACCTATGTTCTCCGGGTCCTATGTTCCCCATTTTTCCCAAAAAAGGTCCTATGTTCCCCACCTTGTGGAAGCCTGGGTGTGGAGCTCCAGGGTAAAGGGTAAAGGGTTAGGGTAAGGGTTACAGAGAGAGAGTGAGAGAGGGAGTTTCCTGGTTTGTTCACGACCAGCAACAGCGGGGAACATAGGACCTTTTTCAAAAAAAAAAAGGTTCTATGTTCCCCGGGTCCTTTTGGGTGAAAGCGGGTAACCTATTTTCCCTGGTCACATACAAAGCGGGGAACATAGGACCCCGGGAACATAGGACCCCGGGAACATAGGACCCGGGGAACATAGGACCTCGGGAACATAGGACCTGGGGAACATAGGACCCGAGGAACATAGGACCCGGGGAACATAGGACCTGGGGAACATAGGACCTGGGGAACATAGGACCTGGGGAACATAGGACCCGAGGAACATAGGACCCGGGGAACATAGGACCTGGGGAACATAGATACGGTCCCCTGGTAATCTGACAAGGTGTTGACTTATGTCAGCTGCAATTAGTAGCAACAGACCCTGCAACCCTCATGTATAGAATAAAGCAGTAGCCACTGATAAACCTGCAAAGAGAATTGTTTGCATATACCAAATACTGTGATTTTACATACTACGGCAGCAAGCAGCACTGAACTGGCTTTTACAATCCCATGCATGTCGGGTGTTGCCAGTAGGTGGTGCAGTGACTGGCTTTGCAGGTTATCACTGTGGAGTAATTTGCCCTGAAAAGGAGATGAACAGAATAGAGATGGGGCAGAAACCTGTTGTGTGTTATTCCTGCTAACATAATTCTGGCCACTATGCCATGGCTTTTGTGGTAATATGCATACAGATGAAGGTGAGTGCAGTGTTTGTCTGGGCTAGTGGGGACACAACATGTGTAAATGTGTTTTTGACTATATGGTATCTGCAAAATTCACCAGATCCCCCTACCACAGGTTTGCAGGTTTGGATTACATGCATGGCAAGGCCCTCAAAGCTCTGCTCAAAGAGTAAAGTCAGTGCTCGGGCCCTAAAAACATATTACATCATGCACGTTGATGATAATCCTTAAATCAGAACTACAGTATATAGAATATATGCAATCATGTACCTGTGTATATCGCTATAAATATTTGCATTGCTGTATGAAATGTGTTTGTTTTCCACAAGTCTGTGCTGGACACTTTGTTGAGACAAGAAACCGATTCTGAGTCCTTTTTAAGATAGCTGAAGGGTAAAAAAAAAAAAAAAAAAAAAACAATAAGAAAAGGTGGAAAATAAGGTTTAACACACACACATTTCCCAGCGGAGTAAACTCAGATTCTCAATTTCTTGTTTCCACAGCTCCAATTAACAGCTCTGGTACCAATTAGTAAAATCAAACCTTTCCTGACAGAACACCCATGGGGTTATATGTGTCAAGAACCAGTGTCGGGGAAAAAAAAAATAGTGAGCAAAAATAAGCCCGTCTCTCAGTGGGGAATAATCAGGTCAATGAGGTTAAATGTCTTAATTCTGTGTATTTATTCCCTTTTGCCTTATACATCCATCTCCACGAAGCCTAACTGAATAATTCTAGTACATATGAGTCAGTGTTTTCTTGACATTTACACACGGTTCTCCTCGACAACATTCCTAATGCGGTTTTAAATGCACGTATGGCTGTGGCCTATTTAAAAAAAAGTACGTGAAGCAGTTTTTCTCTCTCTCGTGTGGTCTCCCACATGCTCTGTACCAGACTCATCTTGTCTTAAGCATCCTCTTAGGATAATGAGGTGTATAAGCTCCAGATATGGCAGGGAGTATCAATCTGAACTGCACAGACAACCTGCAGGTCCTGCCGTAAGCTAACATGTTTATTAGAATGCCAGAGATAACGAATGACTTAACACGCGAGGCTCTTTAATAACCTCGTACACATGCAAGATAACAATAACAACGATGCCACACTTTAATTCAGTTAAAGATGCATGCACAATAGGCATGCAGTCTAAAAAAAAAAGAACACCTTGAGGCAATGGTAAACTTCATATCTGAACATTTCTGTCAAAAAAAAAAATGCCAGTGAGACATTTTAAGTGAATATATTGCTTGAAGCGGACATAGAGTGGTGCTGTTGCACATATATGTTAGTTATGGAGGTCTACTTACATACATTAACTTGTTTTTATGGTCAAAAACCTCCTAGTTGCTGTAAACGATCCTCTTTTCTGACGGTGTTTCCCAGCCGCGAGATTTGAGACTCAACTCTCACACCCAGAAGACGGAGTGTGTTGTGATTGGTCAGCCAGCGTAGAGCTTTCCCAACTGTCTTGTGATTGGCCAATACCCGGAAGTGACATATTCAGCACTCCCACTCTCAGAAGCGCAGCTCCCCCCTCTAGAAAGGTGGATGTACTGCTCCTCATTATCAAAACATTGTTTTAACAATGTTTAAAAAATAGCTTCTTCACGACTCCCCGCCGCAGTCCCTTTTATGACTTTGACCCGGAGTCAGACCCAGAGTCAGAAGACACTGTCGCTCTTGAAACACCTCCACAACGGACGTTATTCTTCTTCTTCTTCGGTTCAATGTACGCAACCGGATGTACCCGGATTAGTGCCCGGAGCAGGACGATCTGCTGTTCAGGAGAACCGTTGTTTACGTAACCGGACCGGGTTTTTTCAGAGATCTCGCTGAGCCCGAGATTACAATAAAACACAGCGTTCTCAGCAGTGGCTGAACTGTTCGTTTCGAACCTTCAGGGCTTCTTAAACAAGGTAATGACGCAGATACACACTAAAAAACAGCGTTAATTGGAACTTCCGTTCTAGGTCCGCTTTAAAGGAGATTGAGTACAATGATCGAGTGAGTTGGATTTCAACTGAACGATTGAGGGTTAGATTCCCACTAGTCTACATGCAGATGTGCCCCTCAGCAAGTTGCTTGTGACCAAACAGTGCTGCACCTAAATGTATGGGTGAACGGGTGAATAAGAAAAAACTGTACGGTAAAGCAGCTTTGAGTGGGGTGATGGTGGATGATCGGTAGAGCGAGTTGTCTTCCAACTGGATTTGTGGGTTTGATTCCCACTCGTCTAAATGCCGATGTGTCCCTGGGCAAGGCACTTTACCCTGAGTTGCAACTAACAGATGTGCTGGCAGTGTGTTAGATGTGTGGGATGAATTTAAAGATTTAATTTAAAGAAGCTTAAAGCGGTCATCAAAGCTAGAAAAGTGCTACCATCAATCTTCCTCTGGTATGAAGAGAAATCGAACATTATACAGTTTGAGTAAAATTAACCATTTTGTTATTTCTGTGGATCGATGATTTGTCCCGTGTAACTTTTAGCAATGTTTTTTAAACGTGCTATTTTAATAACTTGACTTTGAATTCACTGTCATTCACATATTTTAATAGACCGCGCAGCCTAGCCCGGCTCTTAATGGGAGCTCTGAGATTGAATTTCCTTACACATGTTTTTAAAGAAGCTTCTCCATCAGCCTTTTGTAACTGCAGCTGTGATACTCAGCAATTTGCCGAAATGCAAAGTCATGGATTACGCCGTTAAATCCAAAAGGTCTATGTGGCCCCGCCGTGGAGCTTTGGGGTCCCCCTAGATGCGCTGCAATTTCCTGCCCGATCAGTAGGGGAGAGAAAGACTGTTGTTGTTGAAACAGTGGCAGTTTCTCACTTTTCTGTGTCACGGGACGCAGTTTTAAGATAATTTGAGACGAGAAATTGGCCATTTAGAGTCTAAACGTGTGGTTTCTGTATTAGGATACGACATATTTATAGTTTGACAGCGACGTTGTCGGCGGTGATCAGCTCCTCCTCTGTGGACGCTCCGTGCGCACTGTGGCCTGCACAGAGCAGCTTCGCTCGGCCTGTCTTGAGAACCAATCGCTGCTCTTGCCGTCTCTATTGTCCCTTGACGGAGTGACGGACACTTAAAAAATATTTCGTGCAGTCGGAGACGACGGAGAGACTCTACGACTCTGCGTAATCTACGCAGAGCACTTTACGCAGGAGTATAAATTGGGCTTTATTCTGCTTCCATCCATTCACCCTGGGGGGTTTCATCACACTACTTTGCTACTGAATGCAAACAATGTATTTGAACAATTTCACACTTATTGCTCTCACAGTAAAAAAAAAAAAAAGTTGTATTCTTTTATATAACAACCTCCAAAGACAGATTTTGAGATGCTCACCCTTAACACTACATGCTTTCTTCCCACCTTTAGACTTAAATGGATTTATAAACAAAAGGTGTCTTTCTCGTCCTTGTTACTAAATCTGCTGTGCAGCAGGAATGTGCACTGCGAAGAAAAAGTCCAGCACATCCCATAGATATTTCATTCAATTGAGATCTGGGAAAAGTGCAGGCCAACCTTAAACTCTTTGCCACATCCCCTGAAACCATTTCTGAACTTGTTTTCACTTGTTTTTGAGCAACAAATCCACAGTCATGAAGCAAATACTGGTCCCTCAACAGCCGGTACATGATTTCAATCCCTTTTTTTGTAGGCATAGTGTGCCCTGATTCCCGTTGAGGTAGAGGAAACTAATGTTGCCATCATAATCTGTGTTGCTATGCTCTGGCAAAAGCGTATCAGGTCTGTTTGTGTGAAGATATGTCTCATTCTTGGAGGTTTGTCCTCTCTCACTGGTCTAGATTTGAATCGCTACCCCCGTGCAACTCAGTTCTGAGAGGCAAGGGAAATGGGTAAAATGAGATATGGAACTTTTCTGGACATTCGTCTCAGACATTGTTGGAATGTCAGACACTGCTACATCATTTGTGTTCTTCCCTAGCTTTTTCCCCTGAAAAGATGATGCACGCAAGATAAAGCATGAGCACTATTCAAGTCTGTATGCAAGCAAGGCAAATGTGCTGTGTTTTCTGAATCGCAAAACATACATTTCAGCCTCTCCTCTAGATGTCACTAAAAACTACTTACTTCACCTTTAAAAAAACATCTATTGAAGAGAGGAAAAGAGAAGGAGCCACTAATACAACGCCATGCCAAATGCTGTATAACATCAAAGAAGACGCCAAAAGACCTGCTATTTTGCTCTGATTCAGGCATCCAGCCACCACAATTTGGGTATACATATTTATATGACGAGTGTTACTATGACAAAAATTACAAATCCTGAAAGTATTATTATCATATCACATATCATATTCACCTTAAATGCAATTTAAGCAATTTCTGCCGCAGTCAAAACAGAGACTTAGTCCTAGTTTCCGTGTGTGTTTGCACGTTACAGGGGGAGCTTTGGCAGCAGACCAGGCAGCAAACATTAAAATGCAAAAAAAAAATAAAAGAACAAAAACAATCCAGCTAAACGGTAGTACTGAATATTTCCTCCTGCACTCTCAAATTTCATCAGGGGTTTGCCCCAGAAACCGTAGCAGAGGTGGTTAAAAACGGATGATGGATGACGGAGAACGGTCCGTTGCCTAGGAGAGAAATTGTTATTACTCTGATCGTATTTAAAAACCTGTTTTATTTGTATTTTATCCGTACACAAAACCTACAAGCGGACACTTACGCAATCATGCAACTGACAGAGACACGGAGGGTAAAAACGAATGCGGAACTCTTGGCGAGGTAAAGGTCGTTGATAATTAGGAGACTGTAATTCATACATGACCTCACTGCCTAACTGACCCGGTGTCTTCACCCTCAGCAACATGTTATGTCATTCTAAAGCGGTCGTCTCGCTCACTTTTAATTTGTCACACGCAAACACAAGGAGAGTGACGAGGGCAAAGGGAGCGATTTAGCTCGGATACGGTCCAGCAGACAAATGATATGATGCAATTTCGGGATTTCTTTCCACACACACACACAGGATGCACATGTGTCCACTTCACCAGTTTCTGTGTTGCATTCAGACAAAAAAAAGCGTATCCCTGTCCAAGAACCTGGCCCTCACACTAATGTCCCTCCTTGTCAGAGACAAAGGAGTTTTAAGACTGGAGGATTTGGCAGGCTCCAGCACTTGCGGGCAATATTTCAACCCATCCATCTCGCTAGGATAATAGAGTGTCCTTGCCTTTCAACGCCTGGAGGAGTGACCAGTTATCACAAGCCACCAGCTCAATTGTTAATAAAAAAAAAACAGGCAGAGCAATGGCGAAGGATGGAGTTGAGTGTGAGAGAAGGGTTGCGTGTTATTCTGACAGACACCCCGCAAAAAAAAAAGGCGGGGTCGATCACCATCAGCAAAGACGGTTACCAAAGCTGGCTGGCGGATTCTGTTTTAACATCTAAGCTTTTGGGTTTTCTATGAAGATAAATTTAGCCTCATCGCATCCCTCTTCACACTGGGGGGGGGAGGAGAAGTGAGGAAGAGGGGGGGAGATGAGAAGAATTGGAGTGGAGAGGTGGGGCATGCGGCGCGAGGCTGATCTAGCTAATGGCCAAACTGACCTTCAGCGAATGTCGAACGGTAAGAAGAGTAATAAGCGGCGTGTTGCACAAAGTCACTGCGGCTTCATCCAAGTCGCTGCATTCACTCCCCGACTTTGTGACGCCTCATGATTTTAGGGGGGGGGGGGGGTACAGCTATGGGTTTCCATTTCATGTAGAAAAACACACATTATTCTAACACAGTACTTAAGATTAATGCTGTAGTTGTGACCACATTAATAACCCCACTACATGATGTGCACTGTAAAACATCTCACAGTAAATTACCAGAGCTACCGGTTGCATTACTTTCACAACATATTACTATGTGTGTGTGTGTGTATATTTAGAGAAAACGACTGTGTCCTAGATAGTGCACTTTCACAGTATTAATGTAGCATTTTATAGCAAGTCGGTCCCAACTTCACAGTTTTGCTATTTTTTGCAGTTTATTAAGGGCACCAGTGTGTGCAGTGGCGATGTGTTGTCGACGTTGTTTGGATAAGAAATGCAAGAGGTATCGGTAGAAATGTGGCACGTATGTAACCCCCAGTAAATGTAATTATTTACTTTGACCCCCCCCACCCCCACACATTTGTTATTCCCTTCAGCATACTGTTGGTATTGGCTCCTCCAGCTGCCAGTATGAGCACCTTTTCATCAGATTATCTAGGTTTCTGCTGAAAAAATCGGATATAATAAACTCTATATTGCACATTGCCTCTGTATATATAGACGTTTAAACATAGCAATGGATATTCTTAGGGATATTCCTGTGTAATACTGTGCAACTGACCCCAATGAAAGAACAACAATCTTTAAAAGGCACACACACACAATCAAAGCCCCATCAAACACAGTTATACAATAACACGTTCACCACGAGCGGCACATGCACAATGCAAACATCAATGCATTGAACACAGTCCATCTCCTGCAACCACCACAGTGCATAAATCTGTCACAAGTAGGTGACAGAGCTTATATAAATACTGTTCGCCCCCCCCCCCCCCCCCCCCCCCCATTGGTGTCATTGGTTTGTCCGTATGTGATGAACACATGGAATCCTCCGCGTAATATTAGAGGCATTGTAGATGATAAAGGGTTGGATAAGATGATGATTCAAATCAATAAGGTGGGAAGTGTGTGTAGTGGGAAGTGTGTGTAGTGTTCGCATGTGGTTTGCATTGCTGTGGGAAAAATTCAAGTGAGATATTACTTTATTTAGAGACAGCTAAACAAATCAAAGTCTCCCAGTGCAAGTCTGTGTTAAGCATAATATCAATTCCCTATTTTCAGCCAGCTTTCACCTTACCATAACATTAGAATAGTGGTTTCCATCATGAATACTGTATCAGTGCTCAAGCACATAGAACGGCTGACTAAAGCATAGTAATGTATGGAAGCAATATCATTCGGGATTTTAGAAAAGAAGCAGAACAGGTTTCATATGAAGTCATATTGCCCCGGGCCTTTTCCTCGTCTCTCCCTGGTTTTTTATCACATTTACCTCTCTGCAGTCTATGGAGCATTTCTCTGCTCCACCTGATTGAGACACAGTCTTGGGCAAACACTCACAACGACAACTGCGCCACTCTTAGCATCTTGACTGAGTATCTCGCCATTTCCCCGTCAAAAGAGCCGTTGAAACATACAACGGTTTCCCAATCTCAACAACAAAATGTGTTGTGGAAAACGATGTTGCTGCTCAAATTCTACAATAGTCTGGAAAGATGATTTTTTTTTTTCTCCACTTGTTTTTCGGTCAGGTTTGTTTTTGTGCTCGTTTGTGGCAGAGCAAGGGTTCGGGAAAAGTCTCAGTATTAGTTAAGAAATAATATATTTTTAATAACTTAATACATACCAGAGACAATCTCTTTGCATGGCTTGAGTGCTTCAAAAGTATTATTTGCAGATTCTTTCTATTTGGAGAAGTGACAATTCAAAGGTCTTGACTTGAAGTGCCTTGAGATAAAGGTTGTTGTGGTTTGAGTTTTTATTTATTTTTGTTTTAATTGAACTAAGCTTTGAAAGAGCATTCATATGCTTTATCATAGTTTTCTACGGAGCCCCCGAAGTGACATGAGAAAAAAAAAAAAAAAAAAGATATATCTCGTGTTTCAAAGTCAAGATCTCGACTTTCAAAACAAACCAAACATTTTTTTTGAATATTTTTTTTTTTCATCATTTTTTGGAAACTCAAGATTCTCTCTCTCTCACTCTCACCACTGTCCATGGTGCTGAACTAATTGCCCCTGAACACGGTGCAATTAAAAATGTTTGAGCGGCTGGAAGTCAAAAGAAACTCGAGATCTCGAATGAGTTACATTTTTTTTTTTTTTTTTTCATGTCACTTCGGGGGCTCCGTAGTTTTCAGCTGCAGTGTGTAACATGTTTAAGAAACACTATCAAACATAATGAGGGAGCATTTGTTAGTATACAGCAGCAGCACATGAAACAAATCATTCCTGGGTGCCTCTAGCCTCCAGTTCTAACCTAACCTATTTGCAGCCTAGCTACATTTCTATGTTTTGTTTTCACCTCCCCTTCTATATGATTCAGTTTCACCGTAGAATTGCAAAATAATAGAAGTTGTATCTCATTCATTAGAGTTCCTGACTGGAAACAGACTTTTCTTCCTGTGCCTGTTGTCAAAAAGATAAATAAAAGGCATTGTGCTAACTCTCAATCTGACCAATCCAGTCGCAGTGTGATGATATGTCATATGATATGATCATATGACATATTCTGGTGACATCAAGCGACTTTTCTGGCTGGCTTTAGCTACTTTCCATTGAAAGTAGTTGTCAACACTAGCTTTGCTAGAACATTTTTACCTGTAAAGATAACACCAGGTGATTTTTTTAAATCTAGAGGTTGAATTGGACTGTAAACGTAAATTGTTTTTGAAAACCTGTAAACTGACAGTGGAAGAGCTACACAAACAGTTACAGCTAACACACTGTATCCACACTCCGGTTATTACTGTAGTATCGCTGGCTATTGTATTTCCAAACCCCCGTAATGCCTCTTCTCTCATCTCAGCCGGGTACCCAAATATGATTTAGCACTCCATCACAGTCTCCCTGAAACGTCCAAATACTGTCAACATTAATAGCTCCAAGTGTCTGTCGCATTTTACTAATGCGATTTTCAGGCTTGGTCAATAAGTACATTTCAGGGAGTAATACATTTATCCCGCGTGTAAACCTCGTAACTGTGTTTGTCACTGGCTCATTTTCAGCCTCCACCGTGACACGTACAAGCATTGTTTTTGACAACATCTCATAATGTCACCTTGATGCAGCGGAAGCTCAGAAGACTGCAGGGTTAAAGCTGCAGATAATGTGGCACTTTTTAAGGACGCAATTTCCCAATCTGCCTGAGTTGTGACACAACTTTAGGTGAAATTTAAATAATGGAGGTTAAGTTAAACATATTTATCATTAATGTTATGTATATAGCACCTTTCAAAACATAAGTTATTCCTGCTGTTAATAATTAAAACCACAAATACAAAACAGGGAAACAAGTAGTAATAACAATAAAAAGAAAAAATAATGAGCAAGCAAAAGAGAGTGTGGATGTAAAACAGCATCAACACTTGTAGACCTGGTTTCCTCAGACAAGTCCTTCCACAGTCTGGGTGACCTGATTGCAAATACCTTTTTTTGTTTTAGCCTAGATCAATGAACAACCAGTGAGACAACTTTGGAGGAGCTTATAACCAATCCCCACTGGTGTAAAACCCTTTTGAACCCAGGTTAAAATACATGTTTTCATCTGTAGTAATTTGTTAAATCAGTGTTCAAATGGCATTAAAAGCACTGGCTAGCACTGTTGCCTTGAATCGAGAAAAACTTAGGTCCTTTCTGTTTGCATGGGTTTTGTTCAGGTCCTCCAGTTTCCTCCCACAGTCCACAAACATGCATAAGTGGACACTTGAAATTGACCGTAGGTGTGAATGTGAGAGTAAATGGTTGAACATCCGTATGTGTTTGCCCTGTGATGGACTGGTGACCCTCCAGGGTCTTAAGCCCAATTTATACTTCTGCGTAAAGTGCTCTGCGTAGGCTACGTAGAGACTCTGCGTCGACGCAGAACCTGTCGAAGAGCCTCTGCGTCGTCTCCGGGTGCACGGAATATTTTTTAAGTGTCCGTCACTCCGTCAAGGGACAACGGAGACGGCAAGAGCTGCGATTGGTCCTCAGGACAGGCCGAGCTAAGCTGCTCTGTGCCGGCTCTCAGTGCGCTCCGGGTGTCCTGACAGAGGCGGAGCTGATCCCAGCCGATAACGCCGCTGCCGAACTATAAATACGTCATATCTTAACACACACAGCACATGTTTAGACCCTAAATGGCCAGTTTCTCGCCTCAAATTATCTTAAAACTGCGTTCCGTCACACAGAAAAGTGAGAAACGGCCACTGTTTCAACAACAACAGTCTTTCTCTCTCTTTCTTTCTCGGACGCCATTGCTCACTGTAGCCAGCATCACAACAACCTTGCGCAGCGACCCCTACTGATCGGGCGGGAAATTGCAGCGAGTGTCCGTCACCACGACGCAGAAGTATAAATGCTCGAGTGGTCTACGTGGTGACGCAGACGGATAACGCATACGCAGTCGGAGAAGTATAATGTGGCCTTTACTGACTATGTCAACTGGGATTAGCTCCAGCTTCCCGCGACCCTAAAGCCCAATTTATACTCCTGCGTAAAGTGAGTCCTCTGCGTCGACGCAGAGCTTGTCCTAGAGCCTCTGCGTCGTCTCCGACTACAATAAATATTTTTTAAGTGTCTGTCACTCCGTCAAGGGACAATGGAGACGGCAAGAGCTGCGATTGGTCCTCAGGACAGGCCGAGCGAAGCTGCTCTTTGCCGGCTCACAGTGCACACCGAGCGTCCACAGAGGCGGAGCTGATCACCGCCGACAACGTCGCTGCCAAACTATAAATATGTCATATCTTAATACACACAGCACATGTTTAGACTCTAAATGGCCAATTTCTCGCCTCAAATTATCTTAAAACTGCGTTCCGTGACACAGAAAAGTGAGAAACGGCCACTGTTTCAACAACAACAGTCTTTCTCTCTCGGACACCATTGCTCACTGTAGCCAAAAGCACAACAACCTTGCGCAGCGACCCCTACTGATCGGACGGGAAATTGCAACGCGTATCCGTCCACGAGGCAGAAGTATGAAGGCTCGAGGGGTCTCCGGGTGTAGCAGTCGGAGAAGTATAATGTGGCCTTAATGTGGAGGATAAAGTGGTAGACAATGAACGAATGAATGTTCACATTTCGAGGAAAAACCAGTGTGATTGACAGCTAACATCATTCAATTGATAGTAGAAGTTGTAAGTGATGTCTTTTTCCACAGTTGCAAAAATCGGACCTGAAAGTCAAATCGCGAAGGCCTCAAAATGGGGCAACTGAAAAATCTATTGCCAGAAGGACCTGGGCAAAAGACACAAAAAATACCTTCCTGCAACTCATTGTTGTTTCAAGTGCAGTTGTGACATCACCTTTCATCCAAGGGTGATACAAACACCACAGAGCAGAAAAAAAACTCTGGCAATGGGAATCACCTTTTTTTTTTAATGGCTTCAACCAGTTTTGCAAATCCCGAGTATACCTGCTAATTAAAGTGTGAAAGAGGCTTGAGAGAGCGGGAAAGGGAAAGCAATAAAAGGAAGGAAAGGCCTCTCTCACATAAACATATTGTTGCACAGACACAAACTCCTGACACTGGCAATAAATAAACAAGGCCGTTACTATATCGATCCATATCAATTTGGGCACCAAAGAATAGAAGAAAATTGCAGTAAATCAATGAATCAATTTGCAGTGTTTGTAAAACTTCTGCTTCTGCTGCAGCAACACTATCAAACTTTTTTGTTGCGAGTCAAATACCTTTATTCCTGTGCTCCTAACTTTGCTTAAAAGTAAACAACTAATGAGTGCAGAGTCAACAGTGAGCCCGGACATTTAAGGCCCACTGAATGGAATCATTTCAGTCCAACTGTGCCTTTTCATGTTAGCTCTTGCCATTCCCTCCAAACCCCGTCCCTCGCCGAGGAACAACTCCCCTGATGCACTCCCAATGACACAGGAAAGGAAATTATCGAACGCCAATACAATAAAGCTTTCTGGTAACTTAATAGGGCTGCTGAGTATAGGGGCACAGTGGTCATCTTGCTTTGAGGCGATAATGAGAGTCATCATTCCCTCCTGGGCTGGAAGAAAGGGGGCCTTCCATTGTGGCAATGCTGTGTGTGTGTCTTTGAGCCTTTTTATTTTTTTCCTAGTCCAGTCCAGGCCCAATAAGAAAATGACACAGTGCTTTTAACAAAGCCAGAGAGATCTCCCATTGACTCCAGCTTGGGGGAACATATTTTGGGAAATTCTCTTCATTAAATCAGGCTAAAGCCAAAATATTGACAAAGAGCTTCTGGGAGAAACAAAACATAGACGGGTTCCATATATCATATTCCATTAAATATAATATATTAACGTATATCGTTACAGAATACACGGAAAAAAAGGGTTAATATGACAAAAAGAGAGATGAGATGGATGGACCCCTTTCATATATACTGTATATCAAATATCCTCTGGTATTAGTCATCACTTATTCCAATTTTTCGAAACTTCAGTGCATGAGCACTGGTGGAAATAATGCAGGGTTTCGCAGGGTGTTGAGCTAATGGAGCATTAACTGGATGCATTCAAAGACCTTGAAAAATGTGGTCACCAATGCAGAATCTATATCATGTTGAGCTTAGAGGAGCAGATTTATTCAAGAAATGTCATCACTTGAGCAAACATACTTAAAGTCCAATCCCATGGCTGTGATGGTAGATGTACCAGAAATAAGTCGTCATCTGAGTACATTTGGTATGTAAACGTAATCATGGATGAAGCATTTCTTTTGTATCTGTCGAATATATCAGGAACAGCCAAATTACTTTATAATCAAACAAATAACTGCATTTCCATGCCCAACAAGAAATAATTCAACAACAATTGGTGACTTTTTACAGGGATATGCATGGTTATAGTTCCATGCTTTGGAAATAGATTCATAAGCCACTACAGAAATAACACATCGTATGCATAGCTGTATCTTTCTTCATTTGCTGATGTGATAATTGTAAGGCCATACAGTATTTCATGAGTGGTTACTGACCTCCTAAAACAAAGCACATCATCATCTCTCAAGTGCGCAATCCATCCGCTCACAACAACTCCTTGTGTGAAACACATAATACCGTACAGTACTTCCATACTGAGTGATTTAAAGCACAAAGATGAACACATTCAGCCTTCATATCAGTCAGTACAAGAACTTGTCTGGGTTTCAGTACTGAAAGGCATAAACTGACACAACACAAATGTACAAACAATTGTCCCAGACTCCTCCCCCTTTTATAAATACTAGAGGTGTTATTTGTTGTCAGTGCAGTAATCATCACTCTCCCTACCTCAGCCCACTTCTTGGCATTTTTCATAATCAGGCATTTGGTGAAATTCCCCTCTGAAGAGGGGGTTTTCGTTACCCATAAACAGATCCCTCCATATTGATTAACACAGATGCATATTCCTGATCCTGATTTTAATCCAAAAATACTCAATATATGATGTAAGCTACTAGCTAGCTAGCCTATAAACTATGCAAAGACATTTTTCTATTTCATCCATCGTCGACCACTTATCCGCGATCGGGTTGTGGGGTTATTAGCAGCTCCAGCAGGGGGCCTCAGACTTCCCTTTCCCACGCCACATCGTCAAGTTCAGCTTCACTTGCCAGTCTAGCGCTGCGTCCGTCATCTGCCTCAGTTTGACGGCGCCTCGTCTCACTCACAGTGCTGTTTGCTAACCACGTTGTCTCTCGAGGAAAGACAAAGGGGGGGGGGGGGGGGGGGGGGGGCGCTCTCACAGTCGTAGATCATTTTCACATGGGTGACGCCAAATTACCTGGGCAGGCACAGCGGAGAAAGGGGAGGTAACCTTTCTCCGTATGACATATAACATAAAGGGAAGAATCCAGATTGGCCCATCTGAGCTTTCATTTTCTCAGAGGTGGAGGATCATACACATATACACATATTGCCATTTCTAGCCACTGGGGGGATCATAGGCAGACTCAGGGAAGTCAAATTAATGTTAAAAAAAGAAAGTTAAATTTTCATGCCATGGGACCTTTAAGGCTTAATAATATTGGGCTGCTACCCTTGTAAAATATGTACAGATCAGTGAGGGCACTTAGTGTTTCTGTCATTTTCTTTTTTTGCAGTAATTTGCTCTATGAGCCCAAATGGCTCCGCACCCAACATCTCAGGTTTCCCACCGAGGTCACGGCTAATTACTGCGACCTAGTGACATAACAGCACGAGAACAAGAGGAGGAACAAATCGCGATGAAGGGATGGATTGTGTGCTCAAAAGACAGTTCTGGGTTTCGTCCTCACATGGCCCTCCGCAATAATGTGACGCATCATGATCATTTTTCAGCATTCACAACCGGTTTCAGTGTTGTGGCTGATTGTGTAGATAGGTGGACAGGTAGGAAGTCAGTCGAGTGAAGAAAACAGACACACTAAGTGTACATTCTTCACTCTCCAGTGCAATACTCATGATGACTAAGGGGTTTGCAGACAGCAAATTGTGTCGTACAATCGAGGCAGAATATACCGAGACTCCAAAGTTTACAAGAACCCCTCCCCCTCCCCCCCATGTTGATATACTACCGTTGATAACGGAGCGGTAAGAAAAACTGACATCATTAACATTCACCAGTATGCAAGCGCAGCAACACGGGCAAACCTCCTCCTCCAAAACCCCCCAGATGACTATCAGGCTCTGTGTTTCCTGAGCACGGAGGTAATGAGACAAACACTTATTACTCAAGTAAAAAATGGCATCATTATTAGCATCACATTAGGCTCAGATTTTAATGATGCTGTAAGTATATAGTGTGTTATAGTAACTAAGAGGAAGACACAATATTTACATTTGAAGAAATCTGTTTCGGTGATGGAAGCACGGATGGATTATAAAAAATGACACGAGATCATGGCTGAGCTCGAATGTGTGATGGATGAATGGTGACTGTTCGGTGAGGAACGGGAGCCGTCGGTACTCACTAAAGGTGTGCAAGGGGTCCAGTATTCTGGGTTCAGCTCGGCCCGCGGACGAAGGTCCAGATACTCGGGGTTGAGTTCGGTTCGGGCACGAGTTAACGTTCCCTTCGTGAAGAATTGGGAAAAGAAGTCGGTTAGAATCGCTGGCTTAGCTTTTGTTTTCGTTTTTGGCATTTTGACATAAACCAAAATATGGCAACATTTTTACAATCAGAGTACATCAATTAACATGAGTTTATGCTGTTATAAGCATTTACTAAGTTTTAATTCATGAAGTTTTCCCTTTAAGTGTTCCTCTAAGCATTACTTAAACAAACGTTACTTATATTAATGCTCCTTGGAGCACAGGATTAGCATTATTTACTGTAATTAAGCATTTATTACCTTATTATTAATGTTCCTTAAGACCCTTACCCTTAGCGTATCTGTGTGGTTGTGTAAGGCTCAAAATGTGCATTAATAAAGATTAGCAATGGTCAAATTTGCTTGATTATAGTTAAGAAATGCTTATTCATCATTCCCATACATGTATACATTCATAGTTAATGATGTTTATTTTACACTTTACAATAGGGAGCACAAATAACAGAGTTAAGCTAATATACATTAAGAATTTCAACTTTTAATAAATGTCAACAAACTAATGTAAACAGTTAAGTTATTTGTGTGTTAATAATAAGAATAATGTAAATAAATACCTCAATTAACATTCACATAATAAGATTACTAAATGTTTTGTTCAAACATTAACAGCGTTTACCGATGAAATAATCAAAACAACAACAACAACAAAAGTTTATAGAGACACAAACGCCAAAATGTTTCACTCCAGTGCCAAAAACATTGCCACGTATGTTATTATACTTTAAATGAAATGTTACAGCGGAACGAGTAGAGCTTTGATTCAGCTCGCTTTGCTCATCTCGTTTTTTTTTGTTTGCAAAACATATTTTATCAATCTCATTTCAGGGCAGATCTTCACACTTTTTTATTTTACAGACTTGGATAATGTTGTTTGAGTGGAAAAACAGAGTTCTGAACTTGAGCAGACCTGAGCTCTGCATGTGCAGCCATCTGCTTCGATCGGTGATAAAGATATACCATTAGCAAGAAATCATTACCTAACACTATTCACCATAGGGCAATTAAAAATGTCAATTTAAAAGACCACAATTCAATTCCAATAAGAACTCATAATAGCCTTATGAACAAATTATGGTCTAAAAAAAAAAATCCAACATGGTTAATTTTTGAGCCTTTGTGGCCTAAATGACAGGACCGCTGCAATGACAGTACCTGCTGGGCCCCATGAGGTCGATGATGTATACTGTAATTATCTACCGATTCTCAAAATGGCTGTGTGTAATGAGGCCATGCTGCATGAAGGCCCCCAGGCATAAATCACTGTCTTTAACTGACTTCCAGATGACCAACAACAACACAGAGCAAAACGGGGGATAAAGGAGGGAAAATGGGTTATCTGAGCCGCAGTGCTACAGAGTCCAACATGGGCTTTCTTATCAGCAAAGGCCATATTGTTGTTAGCCAAACTTCTGCTCCCCATGCCTGTCTCACCAAAAATCATCGACTGACTTCAGTTCTCAGTTACTTTTTTTTAAATATTTTGTTTACAGTTTGGTTATCGATGCAATAACTGCTTGTGGCTTTATAGCTACACAACACAGAGCTTTTAGAAATGCCTGGAAAAGTTACATACCGGAGTATATCAGTACATAGGTTTAAGATAAGGTATTTTTTTTCCTTCAGAAAAATATAAAACTCACAAGAGAACCTATTGTGAAATGCAACATTATGTCATTGGTAATCATACAAACACGCAACATCATGTCAATGAGTAGTTAGTACTGTTAATTGCATATATCTATAGGTTTAGTGGTACTACTAGTATACTACAGTATACTACGACAGCCCCACTACAACACATTTTCTTAAATGTACTTACATTTTCTTGTTGTATGTAAAATAATCGGCCATTGGGGCAAGCAAATTTTTGCTTGGTTAGAATACTAGCTTGTGAATTTACAGTTGGTGGGTGAATTCCAATTCCTTGCTTAACCCTCAATCTCAAAAATGCGCTCCCTCTAGTGCAAGTGCTGTCCCGATTCTCAGAAAAATTAAGTTGAGGGGCGAGTTTAAGGGCTGTATCGCCCTCAATATTGAGATTTTCCGAGATCACCCTTGGGAGCAAGGACTACCCAGAATGCTTTGCGTGTTTTGACACAACAACGATGGCGGCGAAAGCAGCGAAACGAGTACGCTACAAATGAAGTATTCCCTTTGTTAATAGAGATATAAAAATGATGAAAACCATTGTATTATCTTAGTTTAGGCCCATATTATGGATTACTGACGTCATTGTTGCGTAACATTTATTTTTATTTTGCGATCTTTTGTCAATAGCCGGCCGGTGCGGACAAGCGATGGTTTGCTATGGTTTACTTTTCAATAAGCCGTGGTGTGTGGTAACTGTCAGCTGAATATGTCCGTGGTTGTGGTATTTGTATGAGTATCATCTTATAACTAACTGACAACCTAATAAATTGACTGACAAACGGATCCTAATAAATAATCCTGATGTAAATGTGTTCTTCTTCTTCTTCTTCTTTTTTGGAGTTGACAGACTGGACGCAGCTTTCGCGTTATTCTGCCCCCTACAGTCTGAAGACTGCATCTGCATTTAAGGGGTGTCCCATTTCTAAGTGACAAAATAACCCTCAACACTTGGTTTTGAGGGCCAGTTAAGATTAAGGGTTGAGCTTGAGGGTCAAGATTGAGGGTTAAGATAGGAATTGGAATTGGCCCTAATATCCTAATAAGTTAAACTTATCACAAGCAAAAGTTTATTTGAAATGAGTCTTGATTTAGCAAACTTAATCCCTAGCATTTATACCTTAGAATGTCTTATATTTGCACCGCACATCAATCTGTGATCGTGATTTGTACTTCTTTTAACACATTAATACAAATAGTGAACAGACGTTTGTTTTACTGGTGAATTCAAGCTTAAAGTCAGCTGTAATACCTTATTAAGACAAAGTAAGAATTGTTTTTTCTTCTTAAACTTTTTTTTAAAATATATATATATTTGTTATATGGAGCAAAGAAACCAGAAGAAATTCACATTTAAGAAGCTGATTTTGTTTATTATTATTATTTTACTAATGAAAAAACACAAATTAATTGATTTAACGGTCAATTTAGGAACTGATTAATGAATAAAGTAACTGTTTCAGCTCTATTTGGTCTATTTGTCAGTTTAGTTGTACATAACCTCACACCATTTTGGATTTTGGTATTATGGTCGATACATATATACGATGATCATTTGCTCATATTATCCTGGTTACATTTAAAATATATCTTAAATATAAGTGTGAAACGCAACGTTATAGTTCTTAAACATGAGACCATTTTAACGAGAAACCTTTCCCCACGCAAATTCTTCCAATTACGGGAGAAAGATGAGCAAAACTGTCTCATTATGCATAATATATTTCCACCTGTCTGTCACTGTAATTAATGCTGGTCCTTCTCGATAAACCACCCAGAATCTGAGAGCATTTATTAGTATCTCGCCATCTATCACCGGAGTGATAAGGGCCAGAAAAGAAGGAAGTGAACGTTGGCACATAATAATCACCGCACAATGTCGGCGTCGTCGCGGTAAATCCTTGGTTGTGGCGCGTAGCGCTGTCAACGCTGGCAACAAAAATAAGGCGAACGAACAAAATCCCCCGTTGAGATTTATGGAACGCCGGCGGCGATGTGAGGTTTTTATACACAGTCGGAAGTTTTGGTTTGTTGCTGCAAAGGATAAACAGATTAGGATATGGAGGCGTAAAGAAGCGAGGTGTCGACTTTTGTCTTATATCCTGCACGGTGCAGAATAGTGGTGCAGAACTCTTTTCTTTTCATTTACCTTGAAATTAACATTTAATTAACTTATTTTCGAAACCTCTTGATTTATACTGTCAGGTAAAAATGTCACGCTCTGCCCCGAGGTTCTGTCTTTTCTGGAGAGAACATTGATTTGGTGTTCAATTGAACAGAAGCAGTTGAGAAAGCTGAAGAGAGACTGGGGGGGTGGGCATGACTAACAGAGACTCCCCACATTGGAACATAAGCAGTTTTACGGTGTTGTGGGTGTGATTGTGTTACAAATGGGACAGACATTGAAGAAGTGCGTCATCACAGAACTGACTTTTGATAATTGTGTGGCATGTGAGAGGCTCGTTGACCAGCTATTGAGTGTTTTTAGACCAAGTCCCTGTAAAGAAAATACACAAAATAGTGGCTGAAAACGTGAAAAAAAATCTGTGAAGTCGATTATACTTATTGCACTTTTTAAGTTTTGTGTGAACACTTTTTAGTGTGAACAAGTGGTTATAGTTATATAATTTAGTTATTCCACAACTGTAATAAAACATAAGAAATCACACTTTGCACATTTGTGCAGAGCAAATCTGGTTCCATGCAACAAAAAAAAATAAAATTTATTTTATCGTTCAATCTTTTTATTAGGTCTATAAAATAATATATTTGTTTTTTATGTCATTCCACAATAAAATCGTATTTCTGGTAACATATCAGGTAATGACAGGTATATTATATTATATTATATTCCATGCAAAGACTGGCTCCACAGGGACTTTAATGTGGTGTGGGTGGCAATGAAATCCCTGTTTCATAATATAGTCTGGACCAATAATAACAATAATAATAATAATAATAATAAATATATATATATATAAATATATTTTTTTGTGCGTTAGATACAGGGATGTGAAGTGAATACAGTATGTGGCACATTATATTTGTGTGGGAGTGTCATACTGGCAAGGATAAAGAAAGCGTAGGGCGACACATATCCAGTGCGTGTGTATGTCTAATATAATATATATATTATATAAAATATATATAAAACACATTTTAAATGTAAAAAAAAAAACTGTCATTTGAAACCTCCATCATAAACGATCCACATCTGAGCCATGAGTTATATAACTTGTTGGACTTTTATGTGCAAGTGTTCATAGAAAATGCATCTGTGTTTCATCACTTGCAAAGTGAAAGACGCATTAGTTGGAACTGAACGGTTTGTTTGTGCAAGAAGTGTATGTATCACTCTACAGATACTGAGCATCACCACAGCTTATACACAGGATAATCTATAACTGGTGTAAGTGTAGTTGCCACAGGCAGCACATGTGTCTGGGGTACCTTTGGTTCATAACGCTGCCTTTTTATTGATTGTAGGTGGTTTTCTTTGCAAGACATCAGGTGTGGTGTAAAGCTTGGTCTGCTGGCCAAATCTGGCCTTGGGGGGCCCCACTATATTGTGCTACTGTGTGCAATAATGCAAGCAAACTTTGAAAACTCCAGACAAAAACAACAACAAATTGCTGTCAGATATTGCAGAAATATGAACTACTCGGCTTTGAGAAGTTAAGATTGTATTTGTGTATCAAAAACCCCACTATGTGATTTTGTACACACCTGCTCAGTAAATTAAATTAGATTCATCAGAATAGCTTCAGTATTGGAGTGTGCTATACCATTTCATTTACTGCATTTCAGCTTTTTATTATTTAAATGTATGTTGCATATGGCCTCCATACACTCAGGTGAACACGGCACACTTCAGTTTAATGATTACTATTCAGTCAAGGTACACTCTTAGAAATAAAAGTGCCAAGTAGAACCATATAAGGTTCTTCGGCTTGTCCTCATAGGAGAACCCTTTTTGGCTCCAGGTAGAACATTTTTATAAAGGTTCCACCAAGAACCCCTTTAAAACCCTTTATTCAGAAAAGGGGTTTTAAAGGGTTCTCTGGATCAAAATGGTTCTTACTGGAACTATTAGTGTTACCAAGAACCCTTGAAAAACCCTAAGCAAATGGTTCCAGGTAGAACCTCAGCCCTTCTAGAAGGACACTTTTACAACCCTTATTTCTAAGAGTGCACATTGTTATACTGTAAATCTGATATTTTCTGGCAATCTGAAGAAAGCCTTCGTGTCACTAATTTGCTCTTGTTACTATGGAGCTTGAATTTAATGTCAAGACAATTAGAGAAGTGCATCTATAGTTATTCTTACAATGATTCAGTAGTTGTGTTAAAATCCTTATCTTTCTTATGAACACATTCGTAGAGAAAGCAGAGATTTGAACATTATTTCAACTTAAAGGTCACATAGAGTGGTCCTGTTGCACATATATGTTAGTTATGGAGGTCTACTTACATACATTAACTTGGTCAAAAACCTCCTAGTTGCTGTAAACGAGCCGATAGAAATCCTCTATTTCTGACGGTGTTTCCCAGCCGCGAGATTTGAGACTCAACTCTCTCAACCCGGAAGTGACATATTCAGTACACCCGCTCTTAGAAGCGCAGCTCCCCCCTCTGGAACGGTGGATGCACTGCTACTCATTATCAAAACATTGTTTTAACAATGTTTAAAAATAGCTTCTTCACGACTCCCCGCCTCAGTCCCTTTTATGACCCGGAGTCAGACCCAGAGTCAGAAGACACTGTCGCTCGTGAAACACCTCCACAACGGACGTTATTCTTCTTCTTCTGCGGTTCAATGTACGCAACCGGATGTACCCGGACTAGTGCCCGGAGCAGGACGATCTGCTGTTCAGGAGAACTGGTGTTTACGTAACCTGACCGGGTTTTTTCAGAGATCTTGCTGAGCCCGAGATTACAATAAAACACAGCGTTCTCAGCAGTGGCTGAGCTGTTTGTTTAGAACCTTCAGGGCTTCTTAAACAAGGTAATGACGCAGATACACACTAAAAAAACAGCGTTAATTGGAACTTCCGGTCTAGGTCCGCTTTAAAAAAAAAAGCAACAAAACTAAAAAAACACAATGCACAATTTGCACAATGTTAAAATGATAAAACAAATAAAATATGTATTTCAACTAATTAGCTCACACCACAGACAAGTCCTTGAACAGCAACAGACCACTGACCAGGTGGATTCATCTCTTTTGAGTCTCCTCGAAAAACAAGCCGGTTTTTGTTCTGTGCTACTTTGGCCTGAAGTATTTGATTGTCCATTTTTTTTTTTTTTCAATCACGTTGCTGACTGCGTGAGCTACTGTTGAACTTCACGGGTAAAATGTAAAGGCAAGAATGACGACACGCTACAGTCTGTATCGCAGTGAGGCTGAGGAGATGAGCTTCATTAGTGGGATAAAACACACTTTAATTAGCTTCACCATTGCCTCGGTCCTGCCAAACCTTCACAGTCACTGCAGACCTTTAATTCTGCTTAATTACCTCAGCGATCACAACAACACAACATTCATTTTCCTATGAGTGTTGTATGTGTGTGTACTGTAAAAAAAAAAAAAAAAAGAACACGATGCTTACCTTGTGACTTGGTGATAAGGCTCATGAGGGAAAAAACAGCACTCGCTGCATGTAATGTGTGACTCATTGAGGAAGCTCTCGGGTCATTATTTATTTACAATGCCATGTATTTACTTATTTATCGGGTGATTATGTCAAAGTATCAACACAATTAGCACACGACGGGCACATTCGTTACGAGACTTTAATAATTCAAAACTTTTTTTTTCCCCGAGTTTGACACGAGAGCAAACTGATTACACTGTCATCCAAACAAAATGATGTACAACAATGGGCATATTCCCACTAATAGTAGTGTTAATAGTTAACACTTAGAGCACAGTAAAAAATCGATTGCGGCATCATCATCGGACTTGTCTCTGGAAATTGCTCAGTATGGGCTGATATATTATGGCCATAATTGCCCAGCGGCTGGCAAGGCTGCCTGTGTCTTAGCGGCCCCGCTGACTTACAGTGAGCGCTTTGGTCAATGCAAATGAGCCCATAAAACAGCCCCCGAGTGAGGATCCTCCCTCTGGACATCAGATGGAGATCAACTGAGAAGCATTGTCTCTCTTTTTTTTTGTTTTCCCAATGCACCAAATATATATCCACGCGTCTGTGAATGGGAAAAAGTGGTCCTGAAGATGCCGGCTATAGCAGGAACGAGCACTGTGGGGGGGTTTTTTAAAGCCTTGTTTATACTCGTGAGGTGAATGGCGACAGATGGCACGCGCCCTACGAGAAGCCACACGGGCTTTTTTTACGGTCGGCACCCAACCAACACGTCGGTATGTTCCGTAGCGCTAAGCGGCGTGCACTAACCTGGATAAACAGGAGGTCAACGAGATCTCTTCCGTTGAAAATAATTTTTACATTGAGAATGAATCACTTTCCCCCCCACCCCCCTAAACATTGTAATCTTTATTTATTGTTATTTACCCATTTGAGGTCCTTTTCACACACATCCCTCACTAATATATCTAATCTAATGACCTTTGAGCAACAAAAACATAAACACTTTTTTCTCCTGTAAGTAAAAGATGAGTATTAGTGAGCACTACACCTTTAGTACAATAATCCAATTTGAAGCTGCCGATTTAAAAAGGATGATTATTGCACAAGTGAGTCTAGGACTGGTCACAGTAACAGGCAGCTCTAAAATGTGCAGTGAGTTCAGAAGTGTTCAGGAATGTACACCAGATGGCAGGGTTATATGGGATGTACAGGCATATGCTATATGGACAATGAACACAGGCACGTTTGCGATTCGAATGTGCGGTGATATCGTGATAGGATCCTCACAGCCATTGTCCTGTAAATGGAAAAAAAATTGCATGGTCCACACATACCAGTAACCAGACGTGTCACCGATCGAACGGATGTATGGGATGCTTTGGATCAATGGTTAGGCGATGGGTTCCATTTCCTGCCGATATCTGACTTTGCATAGCCATTGAGGGAGGATTGGACCGATATTGTGCAGGTGAAAAATCAATATCGTGATCAACTCTGTCTCAAGGAGATGCGTCACACTGTGCAAAGCACACGGTGGTCGAAACAGATACGATTTTTAGGTAAACTGTTTATCTGGTGCCAAAGAGGTTGGGTGT